>NW_026968582.1:0-83869 GCF_028390025.1 Pseudophryne corroboree
TCCATCTACATTCTATACCTGTGGTGCATTTTAGTTTTGCAGTTTGCTGACACAGTGACCACCAGTATACTATATATAGCAGTACGGTAGGCCACTGCTGTACCTACCTCTGTGTCGTCATTCATTAAGTATATTATCCATCTACATTCTATACCTGTGGTGCATTTTAGTTTTGCAGTTTGCTGACACAGTGACCACCAGTATACTATATATAGCAGTACGGTAGGCTACTGCTGTACCTACCTCTGTGTCGTCATTCATTAAGTATACTATCCATCTACATTCTATACCTGTGGTGCATTTTAGTTTTGCAGTTTGCTGACACAGTGACCACCAGTATACTATATATAGCAGTACGGTAGGCCACTGCTGTACCTACCTCTGTGTCGTCATTTTTTAAGTATACTATCCATCTACATTCTATACCTGTGGTGCATTTTAGTTTTGCCGTTGCTGACACAGTGACCACCAGTATACTATATATAGCAGTATGGTAGGCCACTGCTGTACCTACCTCTGTGTCATCATCCATTAAGTATACTATCCATCTACATTCTATACCTGTGGTGCATTTTAGTTTTGCAGTTTGCTGACACAGTGACCACCAGTATACTATATATAGCAGTACGGTAGGACACAGCTGTACCTACCTCTGTGTCGTCATCCATTAAGTATACTATCCATCTACATTCTATACCTGTGGTGCATTTTAGTTTTGCAGTTTGCTGACACAGTGACCACCAGTATACTATATATAGCAGTACGGTAGGCCACTGCTGTACCTACCTCTGTGTCGTCATTCATTAAGTATACTATCCATCTACATTCTATACCTGTGGTGCATTTTAGTTTTGCAGTTTGCTGACACAGTGAGCACCAGTATACTATATATAGCAGTACGGTAGGCCACTGCTGTACCTACCTCTGTGTCGTCATTTATTAAGTATACTATCCATCTACATTCTATACCTGTGGTGCATTTTAGTTTTGCAGTTTGCTGACACAGTGACCACCAGTATACTATATATAGCAGTACGGTAGGCCACTGCTGTACCTACCTCTGTGTCGTCATTCATTAAGTATACTATCCATCTACATTCTATACCTGTGGTGCATTTTAGTTTTGCAGTTTGCTGACACAGTGACCACCAGTATACTATATATAGCAGTACGGTAGTCCACTGCTGTACCTACCTCTGTGTCGTCATCCATTAAGTATACTATCCATCTACATTCTATACCTGTGGTGCATTTTAGTTTTGCAGTTTGTTGACACAGTGACCACCAGTATACTATATATAGCAGTACGGTAGGCCACTGCTGTACCTACCTCTGTGTCATCATTCATTAAGTATACTATCCATCTACATTCTATACCTGTGGTGCTTTTTAGTTTTGCAGTTTGCTGACACAGTGACCACCAGTATACTATATATAGCAGTACGGTAGGCCACTGCTGTACCTACCTCTGTGTCGTCATTCATTAAGTATACTATCCATCTACATTCTATACCTGTGGTGCATTTTAGTTTTGCAGTTTGCTGACACAGTGACCACCAGTATACTATATATAGCAGTACGGTAGGCCACTGCTGTACCTACCTCTGTGTCGTCATCCATTAAGTATACTATCCATCTACATTCTATACCTGTGGTGCATTTTAGTTTTGCAGTTTGCTGACACAGTGACCACCAGTATACTATATATAGCAGTACGGTAGGCCACTGCTGTACCTACCTCTGTGTCGTCATCCATTAAGTATACTATCCATCTACATTCTATACCTGTGGTGCATTTTAGTTTTGCAGTTTGCTGACACAGTGACCACCAGTATACTATATATAGCAGTACGGTAGGCCACTGCTGTACCTACCTCTGTGTCGTCATTCATTAAGTATATTATCCATCTACATTCTATACCTGTGGTGCATTTTAGTTTTGCAGTTTGCTGACACAGTGACCACCAGTATACTATATATAGCAGTACGGTAGGCTACTGCTGTACCTACCTCTGTGTCGTCATTCATTAAGTATACTATCCATCTACATTCTATACCTGTGGTGCATTTTAGTTTTGCAGTTTGCTGACACAGTGACCACCAGTATACTATATATAGCAGTACGGTAGGCCACTGCTGTACCTACCTCTGTGTCGTCATTTTTTAAGTATACTATCCATCTACATTCTATACCTGTGGTGCATTTTAGTTTTGCCGTTGCTGACACAGTGACCACCAGTATACTATATATAGCAGTATGGTAGGCCACTGCTGTACCTACCTCTGTGTCATCATCCATTAAGTATACTATCCATCTACATTCTATACCTGTGGTGCATTTTAGTTTTGCAGTTTGCTGACACAGTGACCACCAGTATACTATATATAGCAGTACGGTAGGACACAGCTGTACCTACCTCTGTGTCGTCATCCATTAAGTATACTATCCATCTACATTCTATACCTGTGGTGCATTTTAGTTTTGCAGTTTGCTGACACAGTGACCACCAGTATACTATATATAGCAGTACGGTAGGCCACTGCTGTACCTACCTCTGTGTCGTCATTCATTAAGTATACTATCCATCTACATTCTATACCTGTGGTGCATTTTAGTTTTGCAGTTTGCTGACACAGTGAGCACCAGTATACTATATATAGCAGTACGGTAGGCCACTGCTGTACCTACCTCTGTGTCGTCATTTATTAAGTATACTATCCATCTACATTCTATACCTGTGGTGCATTTTAGTTTTGCAGTTTGCTGACACAGTGACCACCAGTATACTATATATAGCAGTACGGTAGGCCACTGCTGTACCTACCTCTGTGTCGTCATTCATTAAGTATACTATCCATCTACATTCTATACCTGTGGTGCATTTTAGTTTTGCAGTTTGCTGACACAGTGACCACCAGTATACTATATATAGCAGTACGGTAGTCCACTGCTGTACCTACCTCTGTGTCGTCATCCATTAAGTATACTATCCATCTACATTCTATACCTGTGGTGCATTTTAGTTTTGCAGTTTGTTGACACAGTGACCACCAGTATACTATATATAGCAGTACGGTAGGCCACTGCTGTACCTACCTCTGTGTCATCATTCATTAAGTATACTATCCATCTACATTCTATACCTGTGGTGCTTTTTAGTTTTGCAGTTTGCTGACACAGTGACCACCAGTATACTATATATAGCAGTACGGTAGGCCACTGCTGTACCTACCTCTGTGTCGTCATTCATTAAGTATACTATCCATCTACATTCTATACCTGTGGTGCATTTTAGTTTTGCAGTTTGCTGACACAGTGACCACCAGTATACTATATATAGCAGTACGGTAGGCCACTGCTGTACCTACCTCTGTGTCGTCATTCATTAAGTATACTATCCATCTAAATTCTATACCTGTGGTGCATTTTAGTTTTGCAGTTTGCCGACACAGTGACCACCAGTATTCTAAATATAGCAGTACGGTAGGCCACTGCTGTACCTACCTCTGTGTTTTCATCCATTAAGTATACTATCCATCTACATTCTATACCTGTGGTGCATTTTAGTTTTGCAGTTTGCTGACACAGTGACCACCAGTATACTATATATAGCAGTACGGTAGGCCACTGCTGTACCTACCTCTGTGTCGTCATCCATTAAGTATACTATCCATCTACATTCTATACCTGTGGTGCATTTTAGTTTTGCAGTTTGCTGACACAGTGACCACCAGTATACTATATATAGCAGTACGGTAGGCCACTGCTGTACCTACCTCTGTGTCGTCATTCATTAAGTATATTATCCATCTGCATTCTATACCTGTGGTGCATTTTAGTATTGCAGTTTGCTGACACAGTGACCACCAGCATACTATATATAGAGCAGTACGGTAGGCCACTGCTGTACCTACCTCTGTGTCGTCATTCATTAAGTATACTATCCATCTACATTCTATACCTGTGGTGCATTTTAGTTTTGCAATTTGCGGACACAGTGACCACCAGTATACTATATATAGCAGTACGGTAGGCCACTGCTGTACCTACCTCTGTGTCATCATCCATTAAGTATACTATCCATCTACATTCTATACCTGTGGTGCATTTTAGTTTTGCAGTTTGCTGACACAGTGACCACCAGTATACTATATATAGCAGTACGGTAGACCACTGCTGTACCTACCTCTGTGTCGTCATTCATTAAGTATACTATCCATCTTCATTCTATACCTGTGGTGCATTTTAGTTTTGCAGTTTGCTGACACAGTGACCACCAGTATACTATATATAGCAGTACGGTAGGCCACTGCTGTACCTACCTCTGTGTCGTCATCCATTAAGTATACTATCCATCTACATTCTATACCTGTGGTGCATTTTAGTTTTGCAGTTTGCTGACACAGTGACCACCAGCATACTATATATAGCAGTACGGTAGGCCACTGCTGTACCTACCTCTGTGTCGTCATCCATTAAGTATACTATCCATCTACTTTCTGTACCTGTGGTGCATTTTAGTTTTGCAGTTTGCTGACACAGTGACCACCAGTATACTATATATAGCAGTACGGTAGGCTACTGCTGTACCTACCTCTGTGTCGTCATTCATTAAGTATACTATCCATCTACATTCTATACCTGTGGTGCATTTTAGTTTTGCAGTTTGCTGACACAGTGACCACCAGTATACTATATATAGCAGTACGGTAGGCCACTGCTGTACCTTCCTCTGTGTCGTCATTCATTAAGTATACTATCCATCTACATTCTATACCTGTGGTTCATTTTAGTTTTGCAGTTTGCTGACACAGTGACCACCAGTATACTATATATAGCAGTATGGTAGGCCACTGCTGTACCTACCTCTGTGTCGTCATCCATTAAGTATACTATCCATCTACATTCTATACCTGTGGTGCATTTTAGTTTTGCAGTTTGCTGACACAGTGACCACCAGTATACTATATATAGCAGTACGGTAGGCCACTGCTGTACCTACCTCTGTGTCGTCATTCATTAAGTATACTATCCATCTACATTCTATACCTGTGGTGCATTTTAGTTTTGCAGTTTGCTGACACAGTGACCACCAGTATACTATATATAGCAGTACGGTAGGCCAATGCTGTACCTACCTCTGTGTCGTCATCCATTAAGTATACTATCCATCTACATTCTATACCTGTGGTGCATTTAGGTTTTGCAGTTTGCTGACACAGTGACCTCCAGTACACTATATATAGCAGTACGGTAGGCCACTGCTGTACCTACCTCTGTGTCGTCATCCATTAAGTATACTATCCATCTACATTCTATACCTGTGGTGCATTTTAGTTTTGCAGTTTGCTGACACAGTGACCACCAGTATACTATATATAGCAGTACGGTAGGCCACTGCTGTACCTACCTCTATGTCGTCATTCATTAAGTATACTATCCATCTACATTCTATACCTGTGGTGCATTTTAGTTTTGCAGCTTGCTAACACAGTGACCACCAGTATACTATATATAGCAGTACGGTAGGCTACTGCTGTACCTACCTCTGTGTCGTCATTCATTAAGTATACTATCCATCTACATTCTATACCTGTGGTGCATTTTAGTTTTGCAGTTTGCTGACACAGTGACCACCAGTATACTATATATAGCAGTACGGTAGGACACAGCTGTACCTACCTCTGTGTCGTCATCCATTAAGTATACTATCCATCTACATTCTATACCTGTGGTGCATTTTAGTTTTGCAGTTTGCTAACACAGTGACCACCAGTATACTATATATAGCAGTACGGTAGGCCACTGCTGTACCTACCTCTGTGTCGTCATCCATTAAGTATACTATCCATCTACATTCTATACCTGTGGTGCATTTTAGTTTTGCAGTTTGCTGACACAGTGACCACCAGTATACTATATATAGCAGTACGGTAGGCCACTGCTGTACCTACCTCTGTGTCGTCATTCATTAAGTATACTATCCATCTACATTCTATACCTGTGGTGCATTTTAGTTTTGCAGTTTGCTGACACAGTGACCACCAGTTTACTATATATAGCAGTACGGTATGCCACTGCTGTACCTACCTCTGTGTCATCATTCATTAAGTATACTATCCATCTGCATTCTATACCTGTGGTGCATTTTAGTTTTGCAGTTTGCCGACACAGTGACCACCAGTATTCTAAATATAGCAGTACGGTAGTCCACTGCTGTACCTACCTCTGTGTTGTCATCCATTAAGTATACTATCCATCTACATTCTATACCTGTGGTGCATTTTAGTTTTGCAGTTTGCTGACACAGTGACCACCAGTATACTATATATAGCAGTACGGTAGGCCACTGCTGTACCTACCTCTGTGTCGTCATCCATTAAGTATACTATCCATCTACATTCTATACCTGTGGTGCATTTTAGTTTTGCAGTTTGCTGACACAGTGACCACCAGTATACTATATATAGAGCAGTACGGTGTGCCACTGCTGTACCTACCTCTGTGTCGTCATCCATTAAGTATACTATCCATCTACATTCTATACCTGTGGTGCATTTTAGTTTTGCAGTTTGCTGACACAGTGACCACCAGTATACTATATATAGCAGTACGGTAGGCCACTGCTGTACCTACCTCTGTGTCGTCATTCATTAAGTATACTATCCATCTACATTCTATACCTGTGGTGCATTTTAGTTTTGCAGTTTGCCGACACAGTGACCACCAGTATTCTAAATATAGCAGTACGGTAGTCCACTGCTGTACCTACCTCTGTGTTGTCATCCATTAAGTATACTATCCATCTACATTCTATACCTGTGGTGCATTTTAGTTTTGCAGTTTGCTGACACAGTGACCACCAGTTTACTATATATAGCAGTACGGTATGCCACTGCTGTACCTACCTCTGTGTCATCATTCATTAAGTATACTATCCATCTGCATTCTATACCTGTGGTGCATTTTAGTTTTGCAGTTTGCCGACACAGTGACCACCAGTATTCTAAATATAGCAGTACGGTAGTCCACTGCTGTACCTACCTCTGTGTTGTCATCCATTAAGTATACTATCCATCTACATTCTATACCTGTGGTGCATTTTAGTTTTGCAGTTTGCTGACACAGTGACCACCAGTATACTATTTATAGCAGTACGGTAGGCCACTGCTGTACCTACCTCTGTGTCGTCATTCATTAAGTATATTATCCATCTGCATTCTATACCTGTGGTGCATTTTAGTTTTGCAGTTTGCTGACACAGTGACCACCAGCATACTATATATAGAGCAGTACGGTGTGCCACTGCTGTACCTACCTCTGTGTCGTCATTAATTAAGTATACTATCCATCTACATTCTATACCTGTGGTGCATTTTAGTTTTGCAGTTTGCTGACACAGTGACCACCAGTATACTATATATAGCAGTACGGTAGGCCACTGCTGTACCTACCTCTGTGTCGTCATTCATTAAGTATACTATCCATCTACATTCTATACCTGTGGTGCATTTTAGTTTTGCAGTTTGCTGACACAGTGACCACCAGTATACTATATATAGCAGTACGGTAGGTCACTGCTGTACCTACCTCTGTGTCGTCATCCATTAAGTATACTATCCATCTACATTCTATACCTGTGGTGCATTTTAGTTTTGCAGTTTGCTGACACAGTGACCACCAGTATACTATTTATAGCAGTACGGTAGGCCACTGCTGTACCTACCTCTGTGTCGTCATTCATTAAGTATATTATCCATCTGCATTCTATACCTGTGGTGCATTTTAGTTTTGCAGTTTGCTGACACAGTGACCACCAGCATACTATATATAGAGCAGTACGGTGTGCCACTGCTGTACCTACCTCTGTGTCGTCATTCATTAAGTATACTATCCATCTACATTCTATACCTGTGGTGCATTTTAGTTTTGCAGTTTGCTGACACAGTGACCACCAGTATACTATATATAGCAGTACGGTAGGCCACTGCTGTACCTACCTCTGTGTCGTCATTCATTAAGTATACTATCCATCTACATTCTATACCTGTGGTGCATTTTAGTTTTGCAGTTTGCTGACACAGTGACCACCAGTATACTATATATAGCAGTACGGTAGGTCACTGCTGTACCTACCTCTGTGTCGTCATTCATTAAGTATACTATCCATCTACATTCTATACCTGTGGTGCATTTTAGTTTTGCAGTTTGCTGACACAGTGACCACCAGTATACTATATATAGCAGTACGGTAGACCACTGCTGTACCTACCTCTGTGTCGTCATTCATTAAGTATACTATCCATCTACATTCTATACCTGTGGTGCATTTTAGTTTTGCAGTTTGCTGACACAGTGACCACCAGTATACTATAAATAGCAGTACGGTAGGCCACTGCTGTACCTACCTCTGTGTCGTCATCCATTAAGTATACTATCCATCTACATTCTATACCTGTGGTGCATTTTAGTTTTGCAGTTTGCTGACACAGTGACCACCAGCATACTATATATAGCAGTACGGTAGGCCACTGCTGTACCTACCTCTGTGTCGTCATCCATTAAGTATACTATCCATCTACATTCTATACCTGTGGTGCATTTTAGTTTTGCAGTTTGCTGACACAGTGACCACCAGTATACTATATATAGCAGTACGGTAGTCCACTGCTGTACCTACCTCTCTGTCGTCATCCATTAAGTATACTATCCATCTACATTCTATACCTGTGGTGCATTTTAGTTTTGCAGTTTGCTGACACAGTGACCACCAGTATACTATATATAGCAGTACGGTAGGCTACTGCTGTACCTACCTCTGTGTCGTCATTCATTAAGTATACTATCCATCTACATTCTATACCTGTGGTGCATTTTAGTTTTGCAGTTTGCTGACACAGTGACCACCAGTATACTTTATATAGCAGTACGGTAGGCCACTGCTGTACCTACCTCTGTGTCGTCATTTATTAAGTATACTATCCATCTACATTCTATACCTGTGGTGCATTTTAGTTTTGCCGTTTGCTGACACAGTGACCACCAGTATACTATATATAGCAGTATGGTAGGCCACTGCTGTACCTACCTCTGTGTCGTCATCCATTAAGTATACTATCCATCTACATTCTATACCTGTGGTGCACTTTAGATTTGCAGTTTGCTGACACAGTGACCACCAGTATACTATATATAGCAGTACGGTAGGCTACTGCTGTACCTACCTCTGTGTCATCATTCATTAAGTATACTATCCATCTACATTCTATACCTGTGGTGCATTTTAGTTTTGCAGTGTGCTGACACAGTGACCACCAGTATACTATATATAGCAGTACGGTAGGCCACTGCTGTACCTACCTCTGTGTCGTCATCCATTAAGTATACTATCCATCTACATTCTATACCTGTGGTGCATTTTAGTTTTGCAGTTTGCTGACACAGTGACCACCAGTATACTATATATAGCAGTACGGTAGGCCACTGCTGTACCTACCTCTGTGTCGTCATTCATTAAGTATACTATCCATCTAAATTCTATACCTGTGGTGCATTTTAGTTTTGCAGTTTGCCGACACAGTGACCACCAGTATTCTAAATATAGCAGTACGGTAGGCCACTTCTGTACCTACCTCTGTGTCGTCATCCATTAAGTATACTATCCATCTACATTCTATACCTGTGGTGCATTCTAGTTTTGCAGTTTGCCGACACAGTGACCACCAGTATTCTAAATATAGCAGTACGGTAGGCCACTGCTGTACCTACCTCTGTGTCGTCATTCATTAAGTATACTATCCATCTACATTCTATACCTGTGGTGCATTTTAGTTTTGCAGTTTGCTGACACAGTGACCACCAGTATACTATATATAGCAGTACGGTAAGCCACTGCTGTACCTACCTCTGTGTCGTCATCCATTAAGTATACTATCCATCTACATTCTATACCTGTGGTGCATTTTAGTTTTGCAGTTTGCTGACACAGTGACCACCAGTATACTATATATAGCAGTACGGTAGGCTACTGCTGTACCTACCTCTGTGTCGTCATTCATTAAGTATACTATCCATCTACATTCTATACCTGTGGTGCATTTTAGTTTTGCAGTGTGCTGACACAGTGACCACCAGTATACTATATATAGCAGTACGGTAGGCCACTGCTGTACCTACCTCTGTGTCGTCATTCATTAAGTATACTATCCATCTACATTCTATACCTGTGGTGCATTTTAGTTTTGCAGTTTGCTGACACAGTGACCACCAGTATACTATATATAGCAGTACGGTAGGCCACTGCTGTACCTACCTCTGTGTCGTCATTTATTAAGTATACTATACATCTACATTCTATACCTGTGGTGCATTTTAGTTTTGCAGTTTGCTGACACAGTGACCACCAGTATACTATATATAGCAGTACGGTAGGCCACTGCTGTACCTACCTCTGTGTCGTCATTCATTAAGTATACTATCCATCTACATTCTATACCTGTGGTGCATTTTAGTTTTGCAGTTTGCTGACACAGTGACCACCAGTATACTATATATAGCAGTACGGTAGGCCACTGCTGTACCTACCTCTGTGTCGTCATTCATTAAGTATACTATCCATCTACATTCTATACCTGTGGTGCATTTTAGTTTTGCAGTTTGCTGACACAGTGACCACCAGTATACTATATATAGCAGTACGGTAGACCACTGCTGTACCTACCTCTGTGTCGTCATTCATTAAGTATACTATCCATCTACATTCTATACCTGTGGTGCATTTTAGTTTTGCAGTTTGCTGACACAGTGACCACCAGTATACTATAAATAGCAGTACGGTAGGCCACTGCTGTACCTACCTCTGTGTCGTCATCCATTAAGTATACTATCCATCTACATTCTATACCTGTGGTGCATTTTAGTTTTGCAGTTTGCTGACACAGTGACCACCAGCATACTATATATAGCAGTACGGTAGGCCACTGCTGTACCTACCTCTGTGTCGTCATCCATTAAGTATACTATCCATCTACATTCTATACCTGTGGTGCATTTTAGTTTTGCAGTTTGCTGACACAGTGACCACCAGTATACTATATATAGCAGTACGGTAGTCCACTGCTGTACCTACCTCTCTGTCGTCATCCATTAAGTATACTATCCATCTACATTCTATACCTGTGGTGCATTTTAGTTTTGCAGTTTGCTGACACAGTGACCACCAGTATACTATATATAGCAGTACGGTAGGCTACTGCTGTACCTACCTCTGTGTCGTCATTCATTAAGTATACTATCCATCTACATTCTATACCTGTGGTGCATTTTAGTTTTGCAGTTTGCTGACACAGTGACCACCAGTATACTTTATATAGCAGTACGGTAGGCCACTGCTGTACCTACCTCTGTGTCGTCATTTATTAAGTATACTATCCATCTACATTCTATACCTGTGGTGCATTTTAGTTTTGCCGTTTGCTGACACAGTGACCACCAGTATACTATATATAGCAGTATGGTAGGCCACTGCTGTACCTACCTCTGTGTCGTCATCCATTAAGTATACTATCCATCTACATTCTATACCTGTGGTGCACTTTAGATTTGCAGTTTGCTGACACAGTGACCACCAGTATACTATATATAGCAGTACGGTAGGCTACTGCTGTACCTACCTCTGTGTCATCATTCATTAAGTATACTATCCATCTACATTCTATACCTGTGGTGCATTTTAGTTTTGCAGTGTGCTGACACAGTGACCACCAGTATACTATATATAGCAGTACGGTAGGCCACTGCTGTACCTACCTCTGTGTCGTCATCCATTAAGTATACTATCCATCTACATTCTATACCTGTGGTGCATTTTAGTTTTGCAGTTTGCTGACACAGTGACCACCAGTATACTATATATAGCAGTACGGTAGGCCACTGCTGTACCTACCTCTGTGTCGTCATTCATTAAGTATACTATCCATCTAAATTCTATACCTGTGGTGCATTTTAGTTTTGCAGTTTGCCGACACAGTGACCACCAGTATTCTAAATATAGCAGTACGGTAGGCCACTTCTGTACCTACCTCTGTGTCGTCATCCATTAAGTATACTATCCATCTACATTCTATACCTGTGGTGCATTCTAGTTTTGCAGTTTGCCGACACAGTGACCACCAGTATTCTAAATATAGCAGTACGGTAGGCCACTGCTGTACCTACCTCTGTGTCGTCATTCATTAAGTATACTATCCATCTACATTCTATACCTGTGGTGCATTTTAGTTTTGCAGTTTGCTGACACAGTGACCACCAGTATACTATATATAGCAGTACGGTAAGCCACTGCTGTACCTACCTCTGTGTCGTCATCCATTAAGTATACTATCCATCTACATTCTATACCTGTGGTGCATTTTAGTTTTGCAGTTTGCTGACACAGTGACCACCAGTATACTATATATAGCAGTACGGTAGGCTACTGCTGTACCTACCTCTGTGTCGTCATTCATTAAGTATACTATCCATCTACATTCTATACCTGTGGTGCATTTTAGTTTTGCAGTGTGCTGACACAGTGACCACCAGTATACTATATATAGCAGTACGGTAGGCCACTGCTGTACCTACCTCTGTGTCGTCATTCATTAAGTATACTATCCATCTACATTCTATACCTGTGGTGCATTTTAGTTTTGCAGTTTGCTGACACAGTGACCACCAGTATACTATATATAGCAGTACGGTAGGCCACTGCTGTACCTACCTCTGTGTCGTCATTTATTAAGTATACTATACATCTACATTCTATACCTGTGGTGCATTTTAGTTTTGCAGTTTGCTGACACAGTGACCACCAGTATACTATATATAGCAGTACGGTAGGCCACTGCTGTACCTACCTCTGTGTCGTCATTCATTAAGTATACTATCCATCTACATTCTATACCTGTGGTGCATTTTAGTTTTGCAGTTTGCTGACACAGTGACCACCAGTATACTATATATAGCAGTACGGTAGGCCACTGCTGTACCTACCTCTGTGTCGTCATTCATTAAGTATACTATCCATCTAAATTCTATACCTGTGGTGCATTTTAGTTTTGCAGTTTGCCGACACAGTGACCACCAGTATTCTAAATATAGCAGTACGGTAGGCCACTTCTGTACCTACCTCTGTGTCGTCATCCATTAAGTATACTATCCATCTACATTCTATACCTGTGGTGCATTCTAGTTTTGCAGTTTGCCGACACAGTGACCACCAGTATTCTAAATATAGCAGTACGGTAGGCCACTGCTGTACCTACCTCTGTGTCGTCATTCATTAAGTATACTATCCATCTACATTCTATACCTGTGGTGCATTTTAGTTTTGCAGTTTGCTGACACAGTGACCACCAGTATACTATATATAGCAGTACGGTAAGCCACTGCTGTACCTACCTCTGTGTCGTCATCCATTAAGTATACTATCCATCTACATTCTATACCTGTGGTGCATTTTAGTTTTGCAGTTTGCTGACACAGTGACCACCAGTACACTATATATAGCAGTACGGTAGGCCACTGCTGTACCTACCTCTGTGTCGTCATCCATTAAGTATACTATCCATCTACATTCTATACCTGTGTTGCATTTTAGTTTTGCAGTTTGCTGACACAGTGACCACCAGTATACTATATATAGCAGTACGGTAGGCCACTGCTGTAACTACCTCTGTGTCGTCATTCATTAAGTATACTATCCATCTACATTCTATACCTGTGGTGCATTTTAGTTTTGCAGTTTGCCGACACAGTGACCACCAGCATACTATATATAGCAGTACTGTAGGCCACTGCTGTACCTACCTCTGTGTCGTCATCCATTAAGTATACTATCCATCTACATTCTATACCTGTGGTGCATTTTAGTTTTGCAGTTTGCCGACACAGTGACCACCAGCATACTATATAAAGCAGTACTGTAGGCCACTGCTGTACCTACCTCTGTGTCGTCATCCATTAAGTATACTATCCATCTACATTCTATACCTGTGGTGCATTTTAGTTTTGAAGTTTGCTGACACAGTGACCACCAGTATACTATATATAGCAGTACGGTAGGCCACTGCTGTACCTACGTCTGTATCGTCATTCATTAAGTATATTATCCATCTACATTCTATACCTGTGGTGCATTTTAGTTTTGCAGTTTGCTGACACAGTGACCACCAGTATACTATATATAGCAGTACGGTAGGCCACTGCTGTACCTACCTCTGTGTCGTCATTCATTACGTATACTATCCATCTACATTCTATACCTGGGGTGCATTTTAGTTTTGCAGTTTGCTGACACAGTGACCACCAGTATACTATATATAGCAGTACGGTAGGCCACTGCTGTACCTACCTCTGTGTCGTCATTCATTAAGTATACTATCCATCTACATTCTATACCTGTGGTGCATTTTAGTTTTGCAGTTTGCTGACACAGTGACCACCAGTATACTATATATAGCAGTACGGTAGACCACTGCTATACCTACCTCTGTGTCGTCATTCATTAAGTATACTATCCATCTACATTCTATACCTGTGGTGCCTTTTAGTTTTGCAGTTTGCTGACACAGTGACCACCAGTATACTATTTATAGCAGTACGGTAGGCCACTGCTGTACCTACCTCTGTGTCGTCATCCATTAAGTATACTATCCATCTACATTCTATACCTGTGGTGCATTTTAGTTTTGCAGTTTGCTGACACAGTGACCACCAGTATACTATATATAGCAGTACGGTAGTCCACTGCTGTACCTACCTCTGTGTCGTCATTCATTAAGTATACTATCCATCTAAATTCTATACCTGTGGTGCATTTTAGTTTTGCAGTTTGCCGACACAGTGACCACCAGTATTCTAAATATAGCAGTACGGTAGGCAACTGCTGTACCTACCTCTGTGTTTTCATCCATTAAGTATACTATCCATCTACATTCTATACCTGTGGTGCATTTTAGTTTTGCAGTTTGCTGACACAGTGACCACCAGTATACTATATATCGCAGTACGGTAGGCCACTGCTGTACCTACCTCTGTCTCGTCATCCATTAAGTATACTATCCATCTACATTCTATACCTGTGGTGCATTTTAGTTTTGCAGTTTGCTGACACAGTGACCACCAGTATACTATATATAGCAGTACGGTAGGCCACTGCTGTACCTACCTCTGTGTCGTCATTCATTAAGTATATTATCCATCTGCATTCTATACCTGTGGTGCATTTTAGTTTTGCAGTTTGCTGACACAGTGACCACCAGCATACTATATATAGAGCAGTACGGTAGGCCACTGCTGTACCTACCTCTGTGTCGTCATTCATTAAGTATACTATCCATCTACATTCTATACCTGTGGTGCATTTTAGTTTTGCAGTTTGCTGACACAGTGACCACCAGTATACTATATATAGCAGTACGGTAGGCCACTGCTGTACCTACCTCTGTGTCGTCATTCATTAAGTATACTATCCATCTACATTCTATACCTGTGGTGCATTTTAGTTTTGCAGTTTGCTGACACAGTGACCACCAGTATACTATATATAGCAGTACGGTAGGCCACTGCTGTACCTACCTCTGTGTCATCATCCATTAAGTATACTATCCATCTACATTCTATACCTGTGGTGCATTTTAGTTTTGCAGTTTGCTGACACAGTGACCACCAGTATACTATATATAGCAGTACGGTAGACCACTGCTGTACCTACCTCTGTGTCGTCATTCATTAAGTATACTATCCATCTACATTCTATACCTGTGGTGCATTTTAGTTTTGCAGTTTGCTGACACAGTGACCACCAGTATACTATATATAGCAGTACGGTAGGCCACTGCTGTACCTACCTCTGTGTCGTCATCCATTAAGTATACTATCCATCTACATTCTATACCTGTGGTGCATTTTAGTTTTGCAGTTTGCTGACACAGTGACCACCAGCATACTATATATAGCAGTACGGTAGGCCACTGCTGTACCTACCTCTGTGTCGTCATCCATTAAGTATACTATCCATCTACATTCTATACCTGTGGTGCATTTTAGTTTTGCAGTTTGCTGACACAGTGACCACCAGTATACTATATATAGCAGTACGGTAGGCTACTGCTGTACCTACCTCTGTGTCGTCATTCATTAAGTATACTATCCATCTGCATTCTATACCTGTGGTGCATTTTAGTTTTGCAGTTTGCTGACACAGTGACCACCAGTATACTATATATAGCAGTACGGTAGGCCACTGCTGTACCTACCTCTGTGTCATCATCCATTAAGTATACTATCCATCTACATTCTATACCTGTGGTGCATTTTAGTTTTGCAGTTTGCTGACACAGTGACCACCAGAATACTATATATAGCAGTATGGTAGGCCACTGCTGTACCTACGTCTGTGTCGTCATTCATTAAGTATACTATCCATCTACATTCTATACCTGTGGTGCATTTTAGTTTTGCAGTTTGCTGACACAGTGACCACCAGTATACTATATATAGCAGTACGGTAGGCCACTGCTGTACCTACCTCTGTGTCGTCATTCATTAAGTATACTATCCATCTACATTCTATACCTGGGGTGCATTTTAGTTTTGCAGTTTGCTGACACAGTGACCACCAGTATACTATATATAGCAGTACGGTAGACCACTGCTGTACCTACCTCTGTGTCGTCATTTATTAAGTATACTATCCATCTACATTCTATACCTGTGGTGCATTTTAGTTTTGCAGTTTGCTGACACAGTGACCACCAGTATACTATATTTAGCAGTACGGTAGGCCACTGCTGTACCTACCTCTGTGTCGTCATCCATTAAGTATACTATCCATCTACATTCTATACCTGTGGTGCATTTTAGTTTTGCAGTTTGCTGACACAGTGACCACCAGCATACTATATATAGCAGTACGGTAGGCCACTGCTGTACCTACCTCTGTGTTGTCATCCATTAAGTATACTATCCATCTACATTCTATACCTGTGGTGCATTTTAGTTTTGCAGTTTGCTGACACAGTGACCACCAGTATACTATATATAGCAGTACGGTAGTCCACTGCTGTACCTACCTCTGTGTCGTCATCCATTAAGTATACTATCCATCTACATTCTATACCTGTGGTGCATTTTAGTTTTGCAGTTTGCTGACACAGTGACCACCAGCATACTATATATAGCAGTACGGTAGGCCACTGCTGTACCTACCTCTGTGTCGTCATCCATTAAGTATACTATCCATCTACATTCTATACCTGTGGTGCATTTTAGTTTTGAAGTTTGCTGACACAGTGACCACCAGTATACTATATATAGCAGTACGGTAGTCCACTGCTGTACCTACCTCTGTGTCGTCATCCATTAAGTATACTATCCATCTACATTCTATACCTGTGGTGCATTTTAGTTTTGCAGTTTGCTGACACAGTGACCACCAGTATACTATATATAGCAGTACGGTAGGCTACTGCTGTACCTACCTCTGTGTCGTCATTCATTAAGTATACTATCCATCTACATTCTATACCTGTGGTGCATTTTAGTTTTGCAGTTTGCCGACACAGTGACCACCAGCATACTATATATAGCAGTACGGTAGGCCACTGCTGTACCTACGTCTGTGTCGTCATTCATTAAGTATATTATCCATCTACATTCTATACCTGTGGTGCATTTTAGTTTTGCAGTTTGCTGACACAGTGACCACCAGTATACTATATACAGCAGTACGGTAGGACACAGCTGTACCTACCTCTGTGTCGTCATCCATTAAGTATACTATCCATCTACATTCTATACCTGTGGTGCATTTTAGTTTTGAAGTTTGCTGACACAGTGACCACCAGTATACTATATATAGCAGTACGGTAGTCCACTGCTGTACCTACCTCTGTGTCGTCATCCATTAAGTATACTATCCATCTACATTCTATACCTGTGGTGCATTTTAGTTTTGCAGTTTGCTGACACAGTGACCACCAGTATACTATATATAGCAGTACGGTAGGCTACTGCTGTACCTACCTCTGTGTCGTCATTCATTAAGTATACTATCCATCTACATTCTATACCTGTGGTGCATTTTAGTTTTGCAGTTTGCCGACACAGTGACCACCAGCATACTATATATAGCAGTACGGTAGGCCACTGCTGTACCTACGTCTGTGTCGTCATTCATTAAGTATATTATCCATCTACATTCTATACCTGTGGTGCATTTTAGTTTTGCAGTTTGCTGACACAGTGACCACCAGTATACTATATACAGCAGTACGGTAGGACACAGCTGTACCTACCTCTGTGTCGTCATCCATTAAGTATACTATCCATCTACATTCTATACCTGTGGTGCATTTTAGTTTTGCAGTTTGCTGACACAGTGACCACCAGTATACTGTATATATAGCAGTACGGTAGGCCACTGCTGTACCTACCTCTGTGTCGTTATTCATTAAGTATACTATCCATCTACATTCTATACCTGTGGTGCATTTTAGTTTTGCAGTTTGCTGACACAGTGACCACCAGTATACTATATATAGCAGTACGGTAGGCCACTGCTGTACCTACCTCTGTGTCATCATTTATTAAGTATACTATCCATCTACATTCTATACCTGTGGTGCATTTTAGTTTTGCAGTTTGCTGACACAGTGACCACCAGTATACTATATATAGCAGTACGGTAGGCCACTGCTGTACCTACCTCTGTGTCGTCATTCATTAAGTATACTATCCATCTACATTCTATACCTGTGGTGCATTTTAGTTTTGCAGTTTGCTGACACAGTGACCACCAGTATACTATATATAGCAGTACGGTAGGCCACTGCTGTACCTACCTCTGTGTCGTCATTCATTAAGTATACTATCCATCTAAATTCTATACCTGTGGTGCATTTTAGTTTTGCAGTTTGCCGACACAGTGACCACCAGTATTCTAAATATAGCAGTACGGTAGGCCACTGCTGTACCTACCTCTGTGTTGTCATTCATTAAGTATACTATCCATCTACATTCTATACCTGTGGTGCATTTTAGTTTTGCAGTTTGCTGACACAGTGACCACCAGTATACTATATATAGCAGTACGGTAGGCCACTGCTGCACCTACCTCTGTGTCGTCATTCATTAAGTATACTATCCATCTACATTCTATACCTGTGGTGCATTTTAGTTTTGCAGTTTGCTGACACAGTGACCACCAGTATACTATATATAGCAGTACGGTAGGCTACTGCTGTACCTACCTCTGTGTCGTCATTCATTAAGTATACTATCCATCTACATTCTATACCTGTGGTGCATTTTAGTTTTGCAGTTTGCTGACACAGTGACCACCAGTATACTATATATAGCAGTACGGTAGGCCACTGCTGTACCTACCTCTGTGTCGTCATTTATTAAGTATACTATCCATCTACATTCTATACCTGTGGTGCATTTTAGTTTTGCAGTTTGCTGACACAGTGACCACCAGTATACTATATATAGCAGTACGGTAGGCCACTGCTGTACCTACCTCTGTGTCGTCATTCATTAAGTATACTATCCATCTACATTCTATACCTGTGGTGCATTTTAGTTTTGCAGTTTGCTGACACAGTGACCACCAGTATACTATATATAGCAGTACGGTAGGCCACTGCTGTACCTACCTCTGTGTCGTCATTCATTAAGTATACTATCCATCTAAATTCTATACCTGTGGTGCATTTTAGTTTTGCAGTTTGCCGACACAGTGACCACCAGTATTCTAAATATAGCAGTACGGTAGGCCACTGCTGTACCTACCTCTGTGTCGTCATCCATTAAGTATACTATCCATCTACATTCTATACCTGTGGTGCATTTTAGTTTTGCAGTTTGCTGACACAGTGACCACCAGTATACTATATATAGCAGTACGGTAGGCCACTGCTGTACCTACCTCTGTGTCGTCATCCATTAAGTATACTATCCATCTACATTCTATACCTGTGGTGCATTTTAGTTTTGCAGTTTGCTGACACAGTGACCACCAGTATACTATATATAGCAGTACGGTAGGCCACTGCTGTACCTACCTCTGTGTCGTCATTCATTAAGTATATTATCCATCTGCATTCTATACCTGTGGTGCATTTTAGTTTTGCAGTTTGCTGACACAGTGACCACCAGCATGCTATATATAGAGCAGTACGGTAGGCCACTGCTGTACCTACCTCTGTGTCGTCATTCATTAAGTATACTATCCATCTACATTCTATACCTGTGGTGCATTTTAGTTTTGCAGTTTGCTGACACAGTGACCACCAGTATACTATATATAGCAGTACGGTAGGCCACTGCTGTACCTACCTCTGTGTCGTCATTCATTAAGTATAGTATCCATCTACATTCTATACCTGTGGTGCATTTTAGTTTTGCAGTTTGCTGACACAGTGACCACCAGTATACTATATATAGCAGTACGGTAGGCCACTGCTGTACCTACCTCTGTGTCGTCATCCATTAAGTATACTATCCATCTACATTCTATACCCGTGGTGCATTTTAGTTTTGCAGTTTGCTGACACAGTGACCACCAGCATACTATATATAGCAGTACGGTAGACCACTGCTGTACCTACCTCTGTGTCGTCATCCATTAAGTATACTATCCATCTACATTCTATACCTGTGGTGCATTTTAGTTTTGCAGTTTGCTGACACAGTGACCACCAGCATACTATATATAGCAGTACGGTAGACCACTGCTGTACCTACCTCTGTGTCGTCATCCATTAAGTATACTATCCATCTACATTCTATACCTGTGGTGCATTTTAGTTTTGCAGTTTGCTGACACAGTGACCACCAGTATACTATATATAGCAGTACGGTAGGCCACTGCTGTACCTACCTCTGTGTCGTCATTCATTAAGTATACTATCCATCTACATTCTATACCTGTGGTGCATTTTAGTTTTGCAGTTTGCTGACACAGTGACCACCAGTATACTATATATAGCAGTACGGTAGGCTACTGCTGTACCTACCTCTGTGTCGTCATTCATTAAGTATACTATCCATCTACATTCTATACCTGTGGTGCATTTTAGTTTTGCAGTTTGCTGACACAGTGACCACCAGTATACTATATATAGCAGTACGGTAGGCCACTGCTGTACCTACCTCTGTGTCGTCATTTATTAAGTATACTATCCATCTACATTCTATACCTGTGGTGCATTTTAGTTTTGCAGGTTGCTGACACAGTGACCACCAGTATACTATATATAGCAGTACGGTAGGCCACTGCTGTACCTACCTCTGTGTCGTCATTCATTAAGTATACTATCCATCTACATTCTATACCTGTGGTGCATTTTAGTTTTGCAGTTTGCTGACACAGTGACCACCAGTATACTATATATAGCAGTACGGTAGGCCACTGCTGTACCTACCTCTGTGTCGTCATTCATTAAGTATACTATCCATCTAAATTCTATACCTGTGGTGCATTTTAGTTTTGCAGTTTGCCGACACAGTGACCACCAGTATTGTAAATATAGCAGTACGGTAGGCCACTGCTGTACCTACCTCTGTGTCGTCATCCATTAAGTATACTATCCATCTACATTCTATACCTGTGGTGCATTTTAGTTTTGCAGTTTGCTGACACAGTGACCACCAGTATACTATATATAGCAGTACGGTAGGCCACTGCTGTACCTACCTCTGTGTCGTCATCCATTAAGTATACTATCCATCTACATTCTATACCTGTGGTGCATTTTAGTTTTGCAGTTTGCTGACACAGTGACCACCAGTATACTATATATAGCAGTACGGTAGGCCACTGCTGTACCTACCTCTGTGTCGTCATTCATTAAGTATATTATCCATCTGCATTCTATACCTGTGGTGCATTTTAGTTTTGCAGTTTGCTGACACAGTGACCACCAGCATACTATATATAGAGCAGTACGGTAGGCCACTGCTGTACCTACCTCTGTGTCGTCATTCATTAAGTATACTATCCATCTACATTCTATACCTGTGGTGCATTTTAGTTTTGCAGTTTGCTGACACAGTGACCACCAGTATACTATATATAGCAGTACGGTAGGCCACTGCTGTACCTACCTCTGTGTCGTCATTCATTAAGTATAGTATCCATCTACATTCTATACCTGTGGTGCATTTTAGTTTTGCAGTTTGCTGACACAGTGACCACCAGTTTACTATATATAGCAGTACGGTATGCCACTGCTGTACCTACCTCTGTGTCACCATTCATTAAGTATACTATCCATCTGCATTCTATACCTGTGGTGCATTTTAGTTTTGCAGTTTGCTGACACAGTGACCACCAGTATACTATATATAGCAGTACGGTAGGCCACTGCTGTACCTACCTCTGTGTCGTCATCCATTAAGTATACTATCCATCTACATTCTATACCCGTGGTGCATTTTAGTTTTGCAGTTTGCTGACACAGTGACCACCAGCATTCTATATATAGCAGTACGGTAGACCACTGCTGTACCTACCTCTGTGTCGTCATCCATTAAGTATACTATCCATCTACATTCTATACCTGTGGTGCATTTTAGTTTTGCAGTTTGCTGACACAGTGACCACCAGTATACTATATATAGCAGTACGGTAGGCCACTGCTGTACCTACCTCTGTGTCGTCATTCATTAAGTATACTATCCATCTACATTCTATACCTGTGGTGCATTTTAGTTTTGCAGTTTGCTGACACAGTGACCACCAGTATACTATATATAGCAGTACGGTAGGCTACTGCTGTACCTACCTCTGTGTCGTCATTCATTAAGTATACTATCCATCTACATTCTATACCTGTGGTGCATTTTAGTTTTGCAGTTTGCTGACACAGTGACCACCAGTATACTATATATAGCAGTACGGTAGGCCACTGCTGTACCTACCTCTGTGTCGTCATTTATTAAGTATACTATCCATCTACATTCTATACCTGTGGTGCATTTTAGTTTTGCAGTTTGCTGACACAGTGACCACCAGTATACTATATATAGCAGTACGGTAGGCCACTGCTGTACCTACCTCTGTGTCGTCATACATTAAGTATACTATCCATCTACATTCTATACCTGTGGTGCATTTTAGTTTTGCAGTTTGCTGACACAGTGACCACCAGTATACTATATATAGCAGTACGGTAGGCCACTGCTGTACCTACCTCTGTGTCGTCATCCATTAAGTATACTATCCATCTACATTCTATACCTGTGGTGCATTTTAGTTTTGCAGTTTGCTGACACAGTGACCACCAGTATACTATATATAGCAGTACGGTATTCCACTGCTGTACCTACCTCTGTGTCGTCATTCATTAAGTATATTATCCATCTGCATTCTATACCTGTGGTGCATTTTAGTTTTGCAGTTTGCTGACACAGTGACCACCAGCATACTATATATAGAGCAGTACGGTAGGCCACTGCTGTACCTACCTCTGTGTCGTCATTCATTAAGTATACTATCCATCTACATTCTATACCTGTGGTGCATTTTAGTTTTGCAGTTTGCTGACACAGTGACCACCAGTATACTATATATAGCAGTACGGTAGGCCACTGCTGTACCTACCTCTGTGTCGTCATTCATTAAGTATAGTATCCATCTACATTCTATACCTGTGGTGCATTTTAGTTTTGCAGTTTGCTGACACAGTGACCACCAGTTTACTATATATAGCAGTACGGTATGCCACTGCTGTACCTACCTCTGTGTCATCATTCATTAAGTATACTATCCATCTGCATTCTATACCTGTGGTGCATTTTAGTTTTGCAGTTTGCTGACACAGTGACCACCAGTATACTATATATAGCAGTACGGTAGGCCACTGCTGTACCTACCTCTGTGTCGTCATCCATTAAGTATACTATCCATCTACATTCTATACCCGTGGTGCATTTTAGTTTTGCAGTTTGCTGACACAGTGACCACCAGCATACTATATATAGCAGTACGGTAGACCACTGCTGTACCTACCTCTGTGTCGTCATCCATTAAGTATACTATCCATCTACATTCTATACCTGTGGTGCATTTTAGTTTTGCAGTTTGCTGACACAGTGACCACCAGTATACTATATATAGCAGTACGGTAGGCCACTGCTGTACCTACCTCTGTGTCGTCATTCATTAAGTATACTATCCATCTACATTCTATACCTGTGGTGCATTTTAGTTTTGCAGTTTGCTGACACAGTGACCACCAGTATACTATATATAGCAGTACGGTAGGCTACTGCTGTACCTACCTCTGTGTCGTCATTCATTAAGTATACTATCCATCTACATTCTATACCTGTGGTGCATTTTAGTTTTGCAGTTTGCTGACACAGTGACCACCAGTATACTATATATAGCAGTACGGTAGGCCACTGCTGTACCTACCTCTGTGTCGTCATTCATTAAGTATACTATCCATCTACATTCTATACCTGTGGTGCATTTTAGTTTTGCAGTTTGCTGACACAGTGACCACCAGCATACTATATATAGCAGTACAGTAGGCCACTGCTGTACCTACCTCTGTGTCGTCATCCATTAAGTATACTATCCATCTACATTCTATACCTGTGGTGCATTTTAGTTTTGCAGTTTGCTGACACAGTGACCACCAGTATACTATATATAGCAGTACGGTAGTCCACTGCTGTACCTACCTCTGTGTCGTCATCCATTAAGTATACTATCCATCTACATTCTATACCTGTGGTGCATTTTAGTTTTGCAGTTTGCTGACACAGTGACCACCAGTATACTATATATAGCAGTACGGTAGGCTACTGCTGTACCTACCTCTGTGTCGTCTTTCATTAAGTATACTATCCATCTACATTCTATACCTTTGGTGCATTTTAGTTTTGCAGTTTGCTGACACAGTGACCACCAGTATACTATATATAGCAGTACGGTAGGCTACTGCTGTACCTACCTCTGTGTCGTCTTTCATTAAGTATACTATCCATCTACATTCTATACCTGTGGTGCATTTTAGTTTTGCAGTTTGCTGACACAGTGACCACCAGTATACTATATATAGCAGTACGGTAGGCCACTGCTGTACCTACCTCTGTGTCGTCATTCATTAAGTATACTATCCATCTACATTCTATACCTGTGGTGCATTTTAGTTTTGCAGTTTGCTGACACAGTGACCACCAGTATACTATATATAGCAGTACGGTAGGCCACTGCTGTACCTACCTCTATGTCGTCATCCATTAAGTATACTATCCATCTACATTCTATACCTGTGGTGCATTTTAGTTTTGCAGTTTGCTGACACAGTGACCACCAGTATACTATATATAGGAGTACGGTAGGCCACTGCTGTACCTACCTCTGTGTCGTCATTCATTAAGTATATTATCCATCTGCATTCTATACCTGTGGTGCATTTTAGTTTTGCAGTTTGCTGACACAGTGACCAGCAGCATACTATATATAGAGCAGTACGGTAGGCCACTGCTGTACCTACCTCTGTGTCGTCATTCATTAAGTATACTATCCATCTACATTCTATACCTGTGGTGAATTTTAGTTTTGCAGTTTGCTGACACAGTGACCACCAGTATACTATATATAGCAGTACGGTAGGCCACTGCTGTACCTACCTCTGTGTCGTCATTCATTAAGTATACTATCCATCTACATTCTATACCTGTGGTGCATTTTAGTTTTGCAGTTTGCTGACACAGTGACCACCAGTATTCTATATATAACAGTACGGTAGGCCACTGCTGTACCTACCTCTGTGTCGTCATCCATTAAGTATACTATCCATCTACATTCTATACATGTGGTGCATTTTACTTTTGCAGTTTGCTGACACAGTGACCACCAGTATACTATATATAGCAGTACGGTAGGCCTCTGCTGTACCTACCTCTGTGTCGTTATCCATTAAGTATACTATCCATCTACATTCTATACCTGTGGTGCATTTTAGTTTTGCAGTTTGCTGACACAGTGACCACCAGTATACTATATATAGCAGTACGGTAGGCCACTGCTGTAGCTACCTCTGTGTCGTCATTCATTAAGTATACTATCCATCTACATTCTATACCTGTGGTGCGTTTTAGTTTTGCAGTTTGCTGACACAGTGACCACTAGTATACTATATATAGCAGTACGGTAGGCCACTGCTGTACCTACCTCTGTGTCGTCATTCATTAAGTATACTATCCATCTACATTCTATACTAGTGGTGCATTTTAGTTTTGCAGTTTGCTGACACAGTGACCACCAGTATACTATATATAGCAGTACGGTAGGCCACTGCTGTACCTACCTCTGTGTCGTCATCCATTAAGTATACTATCCATCCACATTCTATACCTTTGGAGCATTTTAGTTTTGCAGTTTGCTGACACAGTGACCACCAGTACACTATATATAGCAGTACGGTAGGCCACTGCTGTACCTACCTCTGTGTCGTCATCCATTAAGTATACTATCCATCTACATTCTATACCTGTGGTGCATTTTAGTTTTGCAGTTTGCTGACACAGTGACCACCAGTATACTATATATAGCTGTACGGTAGGCCACTGCTGTACCTACCTCTGTGTCGTCATCCATTAAGTATACTATCCATCTACATTCTATACCTGTGGTGCATTTTAGTTTTGCAGTTTGCTGACACAGTGACCACCAGCATACTATATATAGCAGTACGGTAGGCAACTGCTGTACCTACCTCTGTGTCGTCATTCATTAAGTATACTATCCATCTACATTCTATACCTGTGGTGCATTTTAGTTTTGCAGTTTGCTGACACAGTGACCACCAGTATACTATATATAGCAGTACGGTAGGCCACTGCTGTACCTACGTCTGTGTCGTCATTCATTAAGTATACTATGCATCTACATTCTATACCTGTGGTGCATTTTAGTTTTGCAGTTTGCTGACACAGTGACCACCAGTATACTATATATAGCAGTACGGTAGGCCACTGCTGTACCTACATCTGTGTCGTCATTCATTAAGTATACTATCCATCTACATTCTATACCTGTGGTGCATTTTAGTTTTGCAGTTTGCTGACACAGTGACCACCAGTATACTATATATAGCTGTACGGTAGACCACTGCTGTACCTACCTCTGTGTCGTCATTCATTAAGTATACTATCCATCTACATTCTATACCTGTGGTGCATTTTAGTTTTGCAGTTTGCTGACACAGTGACCACCAGTATACTATATATAGCAGTACGGTAGGCCACTGCTGTACCTACCTCTGTGTCGTCATTCATTAAGTATACTATCCATCTACATTCTATACCTGTGGTGCATTTTAGTTTTGCAGTTTGCTGACACAGTGACCACCAGTATACTATTTATAGCAGTACGGTAGGCCACTGCTGTACCTACCTCTGTGTCGTCATCCATTAAGTATACTATCCATCTACATTCTATACCTGTGGTGCATTTTAGTTTTGCAGTTTGCTGACACAGTAACCACCAGTATACTATATATAGCAGTACGGTAGTCCACTGCTGTACCTACCTCTGTGTCGTCATCCATTAAGTATACTATCCATCTACATTCTATACCTGTGGTGCATTTTAGTTTTGCAGTTTGCTGACACAGTGACCACCAGTATACTATATATAGCAGTACGGTAGGCTACTGCTGTACCTACCTCTGTGTCGTCATTCATTAAGTATACTATCCATCTACATTCTATACCTGTGGTGCATTTTAGTTTTGCAGTTTGCTGACACAGTGACCACCAGTATACTATATATAGCAGTACGGTAGGCCACTGCTGTACCTACCTCTGTGTCGTCATTTATTAAGTATACTATCCATCTACATTCTATACCTGTGGTGCATTTTAGTTTTGCAGTTTGCTGACACAGTGACCACCAGTATACTATATATAGCAGTACGGTAGGCCACTGCTGTACCTACCTCTGTGTCGTCATTCATTAAGTATACTATCCATCTACATTCTATACCTGTGGTGCATTTTAGTTTTGCAGTTTGCTGACACAGTGACCACCAGTATACTATATATAGCAGTACGGTAGGCCACTGCTGTACCTACCTCTGTGTCGTCATTCATTAAGTATACTATCCATCTAAATTCTATACCTGTGGTGCATTTTAGTTTTGCAGTTTGCCGACACAGTGACCACCAGTATTCTAAATATAGCAGTACGGTAGGCCACTGCTGTACCTACCTCTGTGTCGTCATCCATTAAGTATACTATCCATCTACATTCTATACCTGTGGTGCATTTTAGTTTTGCAGTTTGCTGACACAGTGACCACCAGTATACTATATATAGCAGTACGGTAGGCCACTGCTGTACCTACCTCTGTGTCGTCATCCATTAAGTATACTATCCATCTACATTCTATACCTGTGGTGCATTTTAGTTTTGCAGTTTGCTGACACAGTGACCACCAGCATACTATATATAGCAGTACGGTAGGCCACTGCTGTACCTACCTCTGTGTCGTCATTCATTAAGTATACTATCCATCTACATTCTATACCTGTGGTGCATTTTAGTTTTGCAGTTTGCTGACACAGTGACCACCAGTATACTATATATAGCAGTACGGTAGGCCACTGCTGTACCTACGTCTGTGTCGTCATTCATTAAGTATACTATGCATCTACATTCTATACCTGTGGTGCATTTTAGTTTTGCAGTTTGCTGACACAGTGACCACCAGTATACTATATATAGCAGTACGGTAGGCCACTGCTGTACCTACATCTGTGTCGTCATTCATTAAGTATACTATCCATCTACATTCTATACCTGTGGTGCATTTTAGTTTTGCAGTTTGCTGACACAGTGACCACCAGTATACTATATATAGCTGTACGGTAGACCACTGCTGTACCTACCTCTGTGTCGTCATTCATTAAGTATACTATCCATCTACATTCTATACCTGTGGTGCATTTTAGTTTTGCAGTTTGCTGACACAGTGACCACCAGTATACTATATATAGCAGTACGGTAGGCCACTGCTGTACCTACCTCTGTGTCGTCATTCATTAAGTATACTATCCATCTACATTCTATACCTGTGGTGCATTTTAGTTTTGCAGTTTGCTGACACAGTGACCACCAGTATACTATTTATAGCAGTACGGTAGGCCACTGCTGTACCTACCTCTGTGTCGTCATCCATTAAGTATACTATCCATCTACATTCTATACCTGTGGTGCATTTTAGTTTTGCAGTTTGCTGACACAGTGACCACCAGTATACTATATATAGCAGTACGGTAGGCCACTGCTGTACCTACCTCTGTGTCGTCATTTATTAAGTATACTATCCATCTACATTCTATACCTGTGGTGCATTTTAGTTTTGCAGTTTGCTGACACAGTGACCACCAGTATACTATATATAGCAGTACGGTAGGCCACTGCTGTACCTACCTCTGTGTCGTCATTCATTAAGTATACTATCCATCTACATTCTATACCTGTGGTGCATTTTAGTTTTGCAGTTTGCTGACACAGTGACCACCAGTATACTATATATAGCAGTACGGTAGGCCACTGCTGTACCTACCTCTGTGTCGTCATTCATTAAGTATACTATCCATCTAAATTCTATACCTGTGGTGCATTTTAGTTTTGCAGTTTGCCGACACAGTGACCACCAGTATTCTAAATATAGCAGTACGGTAGGCCACTGCTGTACCTACCTCTGTGTCGTCATCCATTAAGTATACTATCCATCTACATTCTATACCTGTGGTGCATTTTAGTTTTGCAGTTTGCTGACACAGTGACCACCAGTATACTATATATAGCAGTACGGTAGGCCACTGCTGTACCTACCTCTGTGTCGTCATCCATTAAGTATACTATGCATCTACATTCTATACCTGTGGTGCATTTTAGTTTTGCAGTTTGCTGACACAGTGACCACCAGTATACTATATATAGGAGTACGGTAGGCCACTGCTGTACCTACCTCTGTGTCGTCATTCATTAAGTATATTATCCATCTGCATTCTATACCTGTGGTGCATTTTAATTTTGCAGTTTGCTGACACAGTGACCACCAGCATACTATATATAGAGCAGTACGGTAGGCCACTGCTGTACCTACCTCTGTGTCGTCATTCATTAAGTATACTATCCATCTACATTCTATACCTGTGGTGCATTTTAGTTTTGCAGTTTGCTGACACAGTGACCACCAGTATACTATATATAGCAGTACGGTAGGCCACTGCTGTACCTACCTCTGTGTCGTCATTCATTAAGTATAGTATCCATCTACATTCTATACCTGTGGTGCATTTTAGTTTTGCAGTTTGCTGACACAGTGACCACCAGTTTACTATATATAGCAGTACGGTATGCCACTGCTGTACCTACCTCTGTGTCATCATTCATTAAGTATACTATCCATCTGCATTCTATACCTGTGGTGCATTTTAGTTTTGCAGTTTGCTGACACAGTGACCACCAGTATACTATATATAGCAGTACGGTAGGCCACTGCTGTACCTACCTCTGTGTCGTCATTCATTAAGTATACTATCCATCTAAATTCTATACCTGTGGTGCATTTTAGTTTTGCAGTTTGCCGACACAGTGACCACCAGTATTCTAAATATAGCAGTACGGTAGGCCACTGCTGTACCTACCTCTGTGTCGTCATCCATTAAGTATACTATCCATCTACATTCTATACCTGTGGTGCATTTTAGTTTTGCAGTTTGCTGACACAGTGACCACCAGTATACTATATATAGCAGTACGGTAGGCCACTGCTGTACCTACCTCTGTGTCGTCATCCATTAAGTATACTATCCATCTACATTCTATACCCGTGGTGCATTTTAGTTTTGCAGTTTGCTGACACAGTGACCACCAGCATACTATATATAGCAGTACGGTAGACCACTGCTGTACCTACCTCTGTGTCGTCATCCATTAAGTATACTATCCATCTACATTCTATACCTGTGGTGCATTTTAGTTTTGCAGTTTGCTGACACAGTGACCACCAGCATACTATATATAGAGCAGTACGGTAGGCCACTGCTGTACCTACCTCTGTGTCGTCATTCATTAAGTATACTATCCATCTACATTCTATACCTGTGGTGAATTTTAGTTTTGCAGTTTGCTGACACAGTGACCACCAGTATACTATATATAGCAGTACGGTAGGCCACTGCTGTACCTACCTCTGTGTCGTCATTCATTAAGTATACTATCCATCTACATTCTATACCTGTGGTGCATTTTAGTTTTGCAGTTTGCTGACACAGTGACCACCAGTATTCTATATATAACAGTACGGTAGGCCACTGCTGTACCTACCTCTGTGTCGTCATCCATTAAGTATACTATCCATCTACATTCTATACATGTGGTGCATTTTACTTTTGCAGTTTGCTGACACAGTGACCACCAGTATACTATATATAGCAGTACGGTAGGCCTCTGCTGTACCTACCTCTGTGTCGTTATCCATTAAGTATACTATCCATCTACATTCTATACCTGTGGTGCATTTTAGTTTTGCAGTTTGCTGACACAGTGACCACCAGTATACTATATATAGCAGTACGGTAGGCCACTGCTGTAGCTACCTCTGTGTCGTCATTCATTAAGTATACTATCCATCTACATTCTATACCTGTGGTGCGTTTTAGTTTTGCAGTTTGCTGACACAGTGACCACTAGTATACTATATATAGCAGTACGGTAGGCCACTGCTGTACCTACCTCTGTGTCGTCATTCATTAAGTATACTATCCATCTACATTCTATACTAGTGGTGCATTTTAGTTTTGCAGTTTGCTGACACAGTGACCACCAGTATACTATATATAGCAGTACGGTAGGCCACTGCTGTACCTACCTCTGTGTCGTCATCCATTAAGTATACTATCCATCCACATTCTATACCTTTGGAGCATTTTAGTTTTGCAGTTTGCTGACACAGTGACCACCAGTACACTATATATAGCAGTACGGTAGGCCACTGCTGTACCTACCTCTGTGTCGTCATCCATTAAGTATACTATCCATCTACATTCTATACCTGTGGTGCATTTTAGTTTTGCAGTTTGCTGACACAGTGACCACCAGCATACTATATATAGCAGTACGGTAGGCCACTGCTGTACCTACCTCTGTGTCGTCATTCATTAAGTATACTATCCATCTACATTCTATACCTGTGGTGCATTTTAGTTTTGCAGTTTGCTGACACAGTGACCACCAGTATACTATATATAGCAGTACGGTAGGCCACTGCTGTACCTACGTCTGTGTCGTCATTCATTAAGTATACTATGCATCTACATTCTATACCTGTGGTGCATTTTAGTTTTGCAGTTTGCTGACACAGTGACCACCAGTATACTATATATAGCAGTACGGTAGGCCACTGCTGTACCTACATCTGTGTCGTCATTCATTAAGTATACTATCCATCTACATTCTATACCTGTGGTGCATTTTAGTTTTGCAGTTTGCTGACACAGTGACCACCAGTATACTATAGATAGCTGTACGGTAGACCACTGCTGTACCTACCTCTGTGTCGTCATTCATTAAGTATACTATCCATCTACATTCTATACCTGTGGTGCATTTTAGTTTTGCAGTTTGCTGACACAGTGACCACCAGTATACTATATATAGGAGTACGGTAGGCCACTGCTGTACCTACCTCTGTGTCGTCATTCATTAAGTATACTATCCATCTACATTCTATACCTGTGGTGCATTTTAGTTTTGCAGTTTGCTGACACAGTGACCACCAGTATACTATTTATAGCAGTACGGTAGGCCACTGCTGTACCTACCTCTGTGTCGTCATCCATTAAGTATACTATCCATCTACATTCTATACCTGTGGTGCATTTTAGTTTTGCAGTTTGCTGACACAGTAACCACCAGTATACTATATATAGCAGTACGGTAGTCCACTGCTGTACCTACCTCTGTGTCGTCATCCATTAAGTATACTATCCATCTACATTCTATACCTGTGGTGCATTTTAGTTTTGCAGTTTGCTGACACAGTGACCACCAGTATACTATATATAGCAGTACGGTAGGCTACTGCTGTACCTACCTCTGTGTCGTCATTCATTAAGTATACTATCCATCTACATTCTATACCTGTGGTGCATTTTAGTTTTGCAGTTTGCTGACACAGTGACCACCAGCATACTATATATAGAGCAGTACGGTAGGCCACTGCTGTACCTACCTCTGTGTCGTCATTCATTAAGTATACTATCCATCTACATTCTATACCTGTGGTGAATTTTAGTTTTGCAGTTTGCTGACACAGTGACCACCAGTATACTATATATAGCAGTACGGTAGGCCACTGCTGTACCTACCTCTGTGTCGTCATTCATTAAGTATACTATCCATCTACATTCTATACCTGTGGTGCATTTTAGTTTTGCAGTTTGCTGACACAGTGACCACCAGTATTCTATATATAACAGTACGGTAGGCCACTGCTGTACCTACCTCTGTGTCGTCATCCATTAAGTATACTATCCATCTACATTCTATACATGTGGTGCATTTTACTTTTGCAGTTTGCTGACACAGTGACCACCAGTATACTATATATAGCAGTACGGTAGGCCTCTGCTGTACCTACCTCTGTGTCGTTATCCATTAAGTATACTATCCATCTACATTCTATACCTGTGGTGCATTTTAGTTTTGCAGTTTGCTGACACAGTGACCACCAGTATACTATATATAGCAGTACGGTAGGCCACTGCTGTAGCTACCTCTGTGTCGTCATTCATTAAGTATACTATCCATCTACATTCTATACCTGTGGTGCGTTTTAGTTTTGCAGTTTGCTGACACAGTGACCACTAGTATACTATATATAGCAGTACGGTAGGCCACTGCTGTACCTACCTCTGTGTCGTCATTCATTAAGTATACTATCCATCTACATTCTATACTAGTGGTGCATTTTAGTTTTGCAGTTTGCTGACACAGTGACCACCAGTATACTATATATAGCAGTACGGTAGGCCACTGCTGTACCTACCTCTGTGTCGTCATCCATTAAGTATACTATCCATCCACATTCTATACCTTTGGAGCATTTTAGTTTTGCAGTTTGCTGACACAGTGACCACCAGTACACTATATATAGCAGTACGGTAGGCCACTGCTGTACCTACCTCTGTGTCGTCATCCATTAAGTATACTATCCATCTACATTCTATACCTGTGGTGCATTTTAGTTTTGCAGTTTGCTGACACAGTGACCACCAGTATACTATATATAGCTGTACGGTAGGCCACTGCTGTACCTACCTCTGTGTCGTCATCCATTAAGTATACTATCCATCTACATTCTATACCTGTGGTGCATTTTAGTTTTGCAGTTTGCTGACACAGTGACCACCAGCATACTATATATAGCAGTACGGTAGGCCACTGCTGTACCTACCTCTGTGTCGTCATTCATTAAGTATACTATCCATCTACATTCTATACCTGTGGTGCATTTTAGTTTTGCAGTTTGCTGACACAGTGACCACCAGTATACTATATATAGCAGTACGGTAGGCCACTGCTGTACCTACGTCTGTGTCGTCATTCATTAAGTATACTATGCATCTACATTCTATACCTGTGGTGCATTTTAGTTTTGCAGTTTGCTGACACAGTGACCACCAGTATACTATATATAGCAGTACGGTAGGCCACTGCTGTACCTACATCTGTGTCGTCATTCATTAAGTATACTATCCATCTACATTCTATACCTGTGGTGCATTTTAGTTTTGCAGTTTGCTGACACAGTGACCACCAGTATACTATAGATAGCTGTACGGTAGACCACTGCTGTACCTACCTCTGTGTCGTCATTCATTAAGTATACTATCCATCTACATTCTATACCTGTGGTGCATTTTAGTTTTGCAGTTTGCTGACACAGTGACCACCAGTATACTATATATAGGAGTACGGTAGGCCACTGCTGTACCTACCTCTGTGTCGTCATTCATTAAGTATACTATCCATCTACATTCTATACCTGTGGTGCATTTTAGTTTTGCAGTTTGCTGACACAGTGACCACCAGTATACTATTTATAGCAGTACGGTAGGCCACTGCTGTACCTACCTCTGTGTCGTCATCCATTAAGTATACTATCCATCTACATTCTATACCTGTGGTGCATTTTAGTTTTGCAGTTTGCTGACACAGTAACCACCAGTATACTATATATAGCAGTACGGTAGTCCACTGCTGTACCTACCTCTGTGTCGTCATCCATTAAGTATACTATCCATCTACATTCTATACCTGTGGTGCATTTTAGTTTTGCAGTTTGCTGACACAGTGACCACCAGTATACTATATATAGCAGTACGGTAGGCTACTGCTGTACCTACCTCTGTGTCGTCATTCATTAAGTATACTATCCATCTACATTCTATACCTGTGGTGCATTTTAGTTTTGCAGTTTGCTGACACAGTGACCACCAGTATACTATATATAGCAGTACGGTAGGCCACTGCTGTACCTACCTCTGTGTCGTCATTTATTAAGTATACTATCCATCTACATTCTATACCTGTGGTGCATTTTAGTTTTGCAGTTTGCTGACACAGTGACCACCAGTATACTATATATAGCTGTACGGTAGGCCACTGCTGTACCTACCTCTGTGTCGTCATTCATTAAGTATACTATCCATCTACATTCTATACCTGTGGTGCATTTTAGTTTTGCAGTTTGCTGACACAGTGACCACCAGTATACTATATATAGCAGTACGGTAGGCCACTGCTGTACCTACCTCTGTGTTGTCATTCATTAAGTATACTATCCATCTAAATTCTATACCTGTGGTGCATTTTAGTTTTGCAGTTTGCCGACACAGTGACCACCAGTATTCTAAATATAGCAGTACGGTAGGCCACTGCTGTACCTACCTCTGTGTCGTCATCCATTAAGTATACTATCCATCTACATTCTATACCTGTGGTGCATTTTAGTTTTGCAGTTTGCTGACACAGTGACCACCAGTATACTATATATAGCAGTACGGTAGGCCACTGCTGTACCTACCTCTGTGTCGTCATCCATTAAGTATACTATCCATCTACATTCTATACCTGTGGTGCATTTTAGTTTTGCAGTTTGCTGACACAGTGACCACCAGTATACTATATATAGGAGTACGGTAGGCCACTGCTGTACCTACCTCTGTGTCGTCATTCATTAAGTATATTATCCATCTGCATTCTATACCTGTGGTGCATTTTAGTTTTGCAGTTTGCTGACACAGTGACCACCAGCATACTATATATAGAGCAGTACGGTAGGCCACTGCTGTACCTACCTCTGTGTCGTCATTCATTAAGTATACTATCCATCTACATTCTATACCTGTGGTGCATTTTAGTTTTGCAGTTTGCTGACACAGTGACCACCAGTATACTATATATAGCAGTACGGTAGGCCACTGCTGTACCTACCTCTGTGTCGTCATTCATTAAGTATAGTATCCATCTACATTCTATACCTGTGGTGCATTTTAGTTTTGCAGTTTGCTGACACAGTGACCACCAGTTTACTATATATAGCAGTACGGTATGCCACTGCTGTACCTACCTCTGTGTCATCATTCATTAAGTATACTATCCATCTGCATTCTATACCTGTGGTGCATTTTAGTTTTGCAGTTTGCTGACACAGTGACCACCAGTATACTATATATAGCAGTACGGTAGGCCACTGCTGTACCTACCTCTGTGTCGTCATCCATTAAGTATACTATCCATCTACATTCTATACCCGTGGTGCATTTTAGTTTTGCAGTTTGCTGACACAGTGACCACCAGTTTACTATATATAGCAGTACGGTAGGCCACTGCTGTACCTACCTCTGTGTCGTCATTTATTAAGTATACTATCCATCTACATTCTATACCTGTGGTGCATTTTAGTTTTGCCGTTTGCTGACACAGTGACCACCAGTATACTATATATAGCAGTATGGTAGGCCACTGCTGTACTTACCTCTGTGTCGTCATCCATTAAGTATACTATCCATCTACATTCTATACCTGTGGTGCATTTTAGTTTTGCAGTTTGCTGACACAGTGACCACCAGCATACTATATATAGCAGTACGGTAGACCACTGCTGTACCTACCTCTGTGTCGTCATCCATTAAGTATACTATCCATCTACATTCTATACCTGTGGTGCATTTTAGTTTTGCAGTTTGCTGACACAGTGACCACCAGTATACTATATATAGCAGTACGGTAGGCCACTGCTGTACCTACCTCTGTGTCGTCATCCATTAAGTATACTATCCATCTACATTCTATACCTGTGGTGCATTTTAGTTTTGCAGTTTGCTGACACAGTGACCACCAGTATACTATATATAGCAGTACGGTAAGCCACTGCTGTACCTACCTCTGTGTCGTCATCCATTAAGTATACTATCCATCTACATACTATACCTGTGGTGCATTTTAGTTTTGCAGTTTGCTGTCACAGTGACCACCAGAACACTATATATAGCAGTACGGTAGGCCACTGCTGTACCTACCTCTGTGTCGTCATCCATTAAGTATACTATCCATCTACATTCTATACCTGTGGTGCATTTTAGTTTTGCAGTTTGCTGATACAGTGACCACCAATATACTATATATAGCAGTACGGTAGGCCACTGTTGTACCTACCTCTGTGTCGTCATTCATTAAGTATACTATCCATCTACATTCTATACCTGTGGTGCATTTTAGTTTTGCAGTTTGCTGACACAGTGACCACCAGTATACTATATATAGCAGTACGGTAGGCCACTGCTGTACCTACCTCTGTGTCGTCATCCATTAAGTATACTATCCATCTACATTCTATACCTGTGGTGCATTTTAGTTTTGCAGTTTGCTGACACAGTGACCACCAGCATACTATATATAGCAGTACGGTAGGCCACTGCTGTACCTACCTCTGTGTCGTCATTCATTAAGTATACTATCCATCTACATTCTATAACTGTGGTGCATTTTAGTTTTGCAGTTTGCTGACACAGTGACCACCAGTATTCTATATATAACAGTACGGTAGGCCACTGCTGTACCTACCTCTGTGTCGTCATCCATTAAGTATACTATCCATCTACATTCTATACCTGTGGTGCATTTTACTTTTGCAGTTTGCTGACACAGTGACCACCAGTATACTATATATAGCAGTACAGTAGGCCTCTGCTGTACCTACCTCTGTGTCGTTATCCATTAAGTATACTATCCATCTACATTCTATACCTGTGGTGCATTTTAGTTTTGCAGTTTGCTGACACAGTGACCACCAGTACACTATATATAGCAGTACGGTAGGCCACTGCTGTAGCTACCTCTGTGTCGTCATTCATTAAGTATACTATCCATCTACATTCTATACCTGTGGTGCGTTTTAGTTTTGCAGTTTGCTGACACAGTGACCACTAGTATACTATATATAGCAGTACGGTAGGCCACTGCTGTACCTACCTCTGTGTCGTCATTCATTAAGTATACTATCCATCTACATTCTATACTAGTGGTGCATTTTAGTTTTGCAGTTTGCTGACACAGTGACCACCAGTATACTATATATAGCAGTACGGTAGGCCACTGCTGTACCTACCTCTGTGTCGTCATCCATTAAGTATACTATCCATCCACATTCTATACCTTTGGTGCATTTTAGTTTTGCAGTTTGCTGACACAGTGACCACCAGTATACTATATATAGCAGTACGGTAGGCCACTGCTGTACCTACCTCTGTGTCGTCATCCATTAAGTATACTATCCATCTACATTCTATACCTGTGGTGCATTTTAGTTTTGCAGTTTGCTGACACAGTGACCACCAGTATACTATATATAGCAGTACGGTAGGCCACTGCTGTACCTACCTCTGTGTCGTCATCCATTAAGTATACTATCCATCTACATTCTATACCTCTGGTGCATTTTAGTTTTGCAGTTTGCTGACACAGTGACCACCAGTATACTATATATAGCAGTACGGTAGGCCACTGCTGTACCTACCTATGTGTCGTCATCCATTAAGTATACTATCCATCTACATTCTATACCTGTGGTGCATTTTTGTTTTGCAGTTTGCTGACACAGTGACCACCAGCATACTATATATAGCAGTACGGTAGGCCACTGCTGTACCTACCTCTGTGTCGTCATTCATTAAGTATACTATCCATCTACATTCTATACCTGTGGTGCATTTTAGTTTTGCAGTTTGCTGACACAGTGACCACCAGTATACTATATATAGCAGTACGGTAGGCCACTGCTGTACCTACATCTGTGTCGTCATTCATTAAGTATACTATCCATCTACATTCTATACCTGTGGTGCATTTTAGTTTTGCAGTTTGCTGACACAGTGAAAACCAGTATACTATATATAGCAGTACGGTAGGCCACTGCTGTACCTACATCTGTGTCGTCATTCATTAAGTATACAATCCATCTACATTCTATACCTGGGGTGCATTTTAGTTTTGCAGTTTGCTGACACAGTGACCACCAGTATACTATATATAGCAGTACGGTAGGCCACTGCTGTACCTACCTCTGTGTCGTCATTCATTAAGTATACTATCCATCTACATTCTATACCTGTGGTGCATTTTAGTTTTGCAGTTTGCTGACACAGTGACCACCAGTATACTATATATAGCTGTACGGTAGACCACTGCTGTACCTACCTCTGTATCGTCATTCATTAAGTATACTATCCATCTACATTCTATACCTGTGGTGCATTTTAGTTTTGCAGTTTGCTGACACAGTGACCACCAGTATACTATATATAGCAGTACGGTAGGCCTCTGCTGTACCTACCTCTGTGTCGTTATCCATTAAGTATACTATCCATCTACATTCTATACCTGTGGTGCATTTTAGTTTTGCAGTTTGCTGACAGTGACCACCAGTATACTATATATAGCAGTACGGTAGGCCACTGCTGTACCTACCTCTGTGTCGTCATCCATTAAGTATACTATCCATCTACATTCTATACCTGTGGTGCATTTTAGTTTTGCAGTTTGCTGACACAGTGACCACCAGTATACTATATATAGCAGTACGGTAGGCCACTGCTGTACCTACCTATGTGTCGTCATCCATTAAGTATACTATCCATCTACATTCTATACCTGTGGTGCATTTTTGTTTTGCAGTTTGCTGACACAGTGACCACCAGCATACTATATATAGCAGTACGGTAGGCCACTGCTGTACCTACCTCTGTGTCGTCATTCATTAAGTATACTATCCATCTACATTCTATACCTGTGGTGCATTTTAGTTTTGCAGTTTGCTGACACAGTGACCACCAGTATACTATATATAGCAGTACGGTAGGCCACTGCTGTACCTACGTCTGTGTCGTCATTCATTAAGTATACTATCCATCTACATTCTATACCTGTGGTGCATTTTAGTTTTGCAGTTTGCTGACACAGTGAAAACCAGTATACTATATATAGCAGTACGGTAGGCCACTGCTGTACCTACATCTGTGTCGTCATTCATTAAGTATACAATCCATCTACATTCTATACCTGGGGTGCATTTTAGTTTTGCAGTTTGCTGACACAGTGACCACCAGTATACTATATATAGCAGTACGGTAGGCCACTGCTGTACCTACCTCTGTGTCGTCATTCATTAAGTATACTATCCATCTACATTCTATACCTGTGGTGCATTTTAGTTTTGCAGTTTGCTGACACAGTGACCACCAGTATACTATATATAGCTGTACGGTAGACCACTGCTGTACCTACCTCTGTGTCGTCATTCATTAAGTATACTATCCATCTACATTCTATACCTGTGGTGCATTTTAGTTTTGCAGTTTGCTGACACAGTGACCACCAGTATACTATATATAGCAGTACGGTAGGCCTCTGCTGTACCTACCTCTGTGTCGTTATCCATTAAGTATACTATCCATCTACATTCTATACCTGTGGTGCATTTTAGTTTTGCAGTTTGCTGACAGTGACCACCAGTATACTATATATAGCAGTACGGTAGGCCACTGCTGTAGCTACCTCTGTGTCGTCATTCATTAAGTATACTATCCATCTACATTCTATACCTGTGGTGCGTTTTAGTTTTGCAGTTTGCTGACACAGTGACCACTAGTATACTATATATAGCAGTACGGTAGGCCACTGCTGTACCTACCTCTGTGTCGTCATTCATTAAGTATACTATCCATCTACATTCTATACTAGTGGTGCATTTTAGTTTTGCAGTTTGCTGACACAGTGACCACCAGTATACTATATATAGCAGTACGGTAGGCCACTGCTGTACCTACCTCTGTGTCGTCATCCATTAAGTATACTATCCATCTACATTCTATACCTGGGGTGCATTTTAGTTTTGCAGTTTGCTGACGCAGTGACCACCAGTATACTATATATAGCAGTACGGTAGGCCACTGCTGTACCTACCTCTGTGTCGTCATTCATTAAGTATACTATCCATCTACATTCTATACCTGTGGTGCATTTTAGTTTTGCAGTTTGCTGACACAGTGACCACCAGTATACTATATATAGCTGTACGGTAGACCACTGCTGTACCTACCTCTGTGTCGTCCTTCATTAAGTATACTATCCATCTACATTCTATACCTGTGGTGCATTTTAGTTTTGCAGTTTGCTGACACAGTGACCACCAGTATACTATATATAGCAGTACGGTAGGCCTCTGCTGTACCTACCTCTGTGTCGTTATCCATTAAGTATACTATCCATCTACATTCTATACCTGTGGTGCATTTTAGTTTTGCAGTTTGCTGACAGTGACCACCAGTATACTATATATAGCAGTACGGTAGGCCACTGCTGTACCTACCTCTGTGTCGTCATCCATTAAGTATACTATCCATCTACATTCTATACCTGTGGTGCATTTTAGTTTTGCAGTTTGCTGACACAGTGACCACCAGTATACTATATATAGCAGTACGGTAGGCCACTGCTGTACCTACCTATGTGTCGTCATCCATTAAGTATACTATCCATCTACATTCTATACCTGTGGTGCATTTTTGTTTTGCAGTTTGCTGACACAGTGACCACCAGCATACTATATATAGCAGTACGGTAGGCCACTGCTGTACCTACCTCTGTGTCGTCATTCATTAAGTATACTATCCATCTACATTCTATACCTGTGGTGCATTTTAGTTTTGCAGTTTGCTGACACAGTGACCACCAGTATACTATATATAGCAGTACGGTAGGCCACTGCTGTACCTACGTCTGTGTCGTCATTCATTATGTATACTATCCATCTACATTCTATACCTGTGGTGCATTTTAGTTTTGCAGTTTGCTGACACAGTGAAAACCAGTATACTATATATAGCAGTACGGTAGGCCACTGCTGTACCTACATCTGTGTCGTCATTCATTAAGTATACAATCCATCTACATTCTATACCTGGGGTGCATTTTAGTTTTGCAGTTTGCTGACACAGTGACCACCAGTATACTATATATAGCAGTACGGTAGGCCACTGCTGTACCTACCTCTGTGTCGTCATTCATTAAGTATACTATCCATCTACATTCTATACCTGTGGTGCATTTTAGTTTTGCAGTTTGCTGACACAGTGACCACCAGTATACTATATATAGCTGTACGGTAGACCACTGCTGTACCTACCTCTGTGTCGTCATTCATTAAGTATACTATCCATCTACATTCTATACCTGTGGTGCATTTTAGTTTTGCAGTTTGCTGACACAGTGACCACCAGTATACTATATATAGCAGTACGGTAGGCCTCTGCTGTACCTACCTCTGTGTCGTTATCCATTAAGTATACTATCCATCTACATTCTATACCTGTGGTGCATTTTAGTTTTGCAGTTTGCTGACAGTGACCACCAGTATACTATATATAGCAGTACGGTAGGCCACTGCTGTAGCTACCTCTGTGTCGTCATTCATTAAGTATACTATCCATCTACATTCTATACCTGTGGTGCGTTTTAGTTTTGCAGTTTGCTGACACAGTGACCACTAGTATACTATATATAGCAGTACGGTAGGCCACTGCTGTACCTACCTCTGTGTCGTCATTCATTAAGTATAGTATCCATCTACATTCTATACCTGTGGTGCATTTTAGTTTTGCAGTTTGCTGACACAGTGACCACCAGTTTACTATATATAGCAGTACGGTATGCCACTGCTGTACCTACCTCTGTGTCATCATTCATTAAGTATACTATCCATCTGCATTCTATACCTGTGGTGCATTTTAGTTTTGCAGTTTGCTGACACAGTGACCACCAGTATACTATATATAGCAGTACGGTAGGCCACTGCTGTACCTACCTCTGTGTCGTCATCCATTAAGTATACTATCCATCTACATTCTATACCTGTGGTGCATTTTAGTTTTGCAGTTTGCTGACACAGTGACCACCAGTATACTATATATAGCAGTACGGTAGGCCTCTGCTGTACCTACCTCTGTGTCGTTATCCATTAAGTATACTATCCATCTACATTCTATACCTGTGGTGCATTTTAGTTTTGCAGTTTGCTGACAGTGACCACCAGTATACTATATATAGCAGTACGGTAGGCCACTGCTGTACCTACCTCTGTGTCGTCATCCATTAAGTATACTATCCATCTACATTCTATACCTGTGGTGCATTTTAGTTTTGCAGTTTGCTGACACAGTGACCACCAGTATACTATATATAGCAGTACGGTAGGCCACTGCTGTACCTACCTATGTGTCGTCATCCATTAAGTATACTATCCATCTACATTCTATACCTGTGGTGCATTTTTGTTTTGCAGTTTGCTGACACAGTGACCACCAGCATACTATATATAGCAGTACGGTAGGCCACTGCTGTACCTACCTCTGTGTCGTCATTCATTAAGTATACTATCCATCTACATTCTATACCTGTGGTGCATTTTAGTTTTGCAGTTTGCTGACACAGTGACCACCAGTATACTATATATAGCAGTACGGTAGGCCACTGCTGTACCTACGTCTGTGTCGTCATTCATTAAGTATACTATCCATCTACATTCTATACCTGTGGTGCATTTTAGTTTTGCAGTTTGCTGACACAGTGACCACCAGTTTACTATATATAGCAGTACGGTATGCCACTGCTGTACCTACCTCTGTGTCATCATTCATTAAGTATACTATCCATCTGCATTCTATACCTGTGGTGCATTTTAGTTTTGCAGTTTGCTGACACAGTGACCACCAGTATACTATATATAGCAGTACGGTAGGCCACTGCTGTACCTACCTCTGTGTCGTCATCCATTAAGTATACTATCCATCTACATTCTATACCTGTGGTGCATTTTAGTTTTGCAGTTTGCTGACACAGTGACCACCAGTATACTATATATAGCAGTACGGTAGGCCTCTGCTGTACCTACCTCTGTGTCGTTATCCATTAAGTATACTATCCATCTACATTCTATACCTGTGGTGCATTTTAGTTTTGCAGTTTGCTGACAGTGACCACCAGTATACTATATATAGCAGTACGGTAGGCCACTGCTGTACCTACCTCTGTGTCGTCATCCATTAAGTATACTATCCATCTACATTCTATACCTGTGGTGCATTTTAGTTTTGCAGTTTGCTGACACAGTGACCACCAGTATACTATATATAGCAGTACGGTAGGCCACTGCTGTACCTACCTATGTGTCGTCATCCATTAAGTATACTATCCATCTACATTCTATACCTGTGGTGCATTTTTGTTTTGCAGTTTGCTGACACAGTGACCACCAGCATACTATATATAGCAGTACGGTAGGCCACTGCTGTACCTACCTCTGTGTCGTCATTCATTAAGTATACTATCCATCTACATTCTATACCTGTGGTGCATTTTAGTTTTGCAGTTTGCTGACACAGTGACCACCAGTATACTATATATAGCAGTACGGTAGGCCACTGCTGTACCTACGTCTGTGTCGTCATTCATTAAGTATACTATCCATCTACATTCTATACCTGTGGTGCATTTTAGTTTTGCAGTTTGCTGACACAGTGAAAACCAGTATACTATATATAGCAGTACGGTAGGCCACTGCTGTACCTACATCTGTGTCGTCATTCATTAAGTATACAATCCATCTACATTCTATACCTGGGGTGCATTTTAGTTTTGCAGTTTGCTGACACAGTGACCACCAGTATACTATATATAGCAGTACGGTAGGCCACTGCTGTACCTACCTCTGTGTCGTCATTCATTAAGTATACTATCCATCTACATTCTATACCTGTGGTGCATTTTAGTTTTGCAGTTTGCTGACACAGTGACCACCAGTATACTATATATAGCTGTACGGTAGACCACTGCTGTACCTACCTCTGTGTCGTCATTCATTAAGTATACTATCCATCTACATTCTATACCTGTGGTGCATTTTAGTTTTGCAGTTTGCTGACACAGTGACCACCAGTATACTATATATAGCAGTACGGTAGGCCTCTGCTGTACCTACCTCTGTGTCGTTATCCATTAAGTATACTATCCATCTACATTCTATACCTGTGGTGCATTTTAGTTTTGCAGTTTGCTGACAGTGACCACCAGTATACTATATATAGCAGTACGGTAGGCCACTGCTGTAGCTACCTCTGTGTCGTCATTCATTAAGTATACTATCCATCTACATTCTATACCTGTGGTGCGTTTTAGTTTTGCAGTTTGCTGACACAGTGACCACTAGTATACTATATATAGCAGTACGGTAGGCCACTGCTGTACCTACCTCTGTGTCGTCATTCATTAAGTATACTATCCATCTACATTCTATACTAGTGGTGCATTTTAGTTTTGCAGTTTGCTGACACAGTGACCACCAGTATACTATATATAGCAGTACGGTAGGCCACTGCTGTACCTACCTCTGTGTCGTCATCCATTAAGTATACTATCCATCTACATTCTATACCTGGGGTGCATTTTAGTTTTGCAGTTTGCTGACGCAGTGACCACCAGTATACTATATATAGCAGTACGGTAGGCCACTGCTGTACCTACCTCTGTGTCGTCATTCATTAAGTATACTATCCATCTACATTCTATACCTGTGGTGCATTTTAGTTTTGCAGTTTGCTGACACAGTGACCACCAGTATACTATATATAGCTGTACGGTAGACCACTGCTGTACCTACCTCTGTGTCGTCCTTCATTAAGTATACTATCCATCTACATTCTATACCTGTGGTGCATTTTAGTTTTGCAGTTTGCTGACACAGTGACCACCAGTATACTATATATAGCAGTACGGTAGGCCTCTGCTGTACCTACCTCTGTGTCGTTATCCATTAAGTATACTATCCATCTACATTCTATACCTGTGGTGCATTTTAGTTTTGCAGTTTGCTGACAGTGACCACCAGTATACTATATATAGCAGTACGGTAGGCCACTGCTGTACCTACCTCTGTGTCGTCATCCATTAAGTATACTATCCATCTACATTCTATACCTGTGGTGCATTTTAGTTTTGCAGTTTGCTGACACAGTGACCACCAGTATACTATATATAGCAGTACGGTAGGCCACTGCTGTACCTACCTATGTGTCGTCATCCATTAAGTATACTATCCATCTACATTCTATACCTGTGGTGCATTTTTGTTTTGCAGTTTGCTGACACAGTGACCACCAGCATACTATATATAGCAGTACGGTAGGCCACTGCTGTACCTACCTCTGTGTCGTCATTCATTAAGTATACTATCCATCTACATTCTATACCTGTGGTGCATTTTAGTTTTGCAGTTTGCTGACACAGTGACCACCAGTATACTATATATAGCAGTACGGTAGGCCACTGCTGTACCTACGTCTGTGTCGTCATTCATTATGTATACTATCCATCTACATTCTATACCTGTGGTGCATTTTAGTTTTGCAGTTTGCTGACACAGTGAAAACCAGTATACTATATATAGCAGTACGGTAGGCCACTGCTGTACCTACATCTGTGTCGTCATTCATTAAGTATACAATCCATCTACATTCTATACCTGGGGTGCATTTTAGTTTTGCAGTTTGCTGACACAGTGACCACCAGTATACTATATATAGCAGTACGGTAGGCCACTGCTGTACCTACCTCTGTGTCGTCATTCATTAAGTATACTATCCATCTACATTCTATACCTGTGGTGCATTTTAGTTTTGCAGTTTGCTGACACAGTGACCACCAGTATACTATATATAGCTGTACGGTAGACCACTGCTGTACCTACCTCTGTGTCGTCATTCATTAAGTATACTATCCATCTACATTCTATACCTGTGGTGCATTTTAGTTTTGCAGTTTGCTGACACAGTGACCACCAGTATACTATATATAGCAGTACGGTAGGCCTCTGCTGTACCTACCTCTGTGTCGTTATCCATTAAGTATACTATCCATCTACATTCTATACCTGTGGTGCATTTTAGTTTTGCAGTTTGCTGACAGTGACCACCAGTATACTATATATAGCAGTACGGTAGGCCACTGCTGTAGCTACCTCTGTGTCGTCATTCATTAAGTATACTATCCATCTACATTCTATACCTGTGGTGCGTTTTAGTTTTGCAGTTTGCTGACACAGTGACCACTAGTATACTATATATAGCAGTACGGTAGGCCACTGCTGTACCTACCTCTGTGTCGTCATTCATTAAGTATAGTATCCATCTACATTCTATACCTGTGGTGCATTTTAGTTTTGCAGTTTGCTGACACAGTGACCACCAGTTTACTATATATAGCAGTACGGTATGCCACTGCTGTACCTACCTCTGTGTCATCATTCATTAAGTATACTATCCATCTGCATTCTATACCTGTGGTGCATTTTAGTTTTGCAGTTTGCTGACACAGTGACCACCAGTATACTATATATAGCAGTACGGTAGGCCACTGCTGTACCTACCTCTGTGTCGTCATCCATTAAGTATACTATCCATCTACATTCTATACCCGTGGTGCATTTTAGTTTTGCAGTTTGCTGACACAGTGACCACCAGTTTACTATATATAGCAGTACGGTAGGCCACTGCTGTACCTACCTCTGTGTCGTCATTTATTAAGTATACTATCCATCTACATTCTATACCTGTGGTGCATTTTAGTTTTGCCGTTTGCTGACACAGTGACCACCAGTATACTATATATAGCAGTATGGTAGGCCACTGCTGTACTTACCTCTGTGTCGTCATCCATTAAGTATACTATCCATCTACATTCTATACCTGTGGTGCATTTTAGTTTTGCAGTTTGCTGACACAGTGACCACCAGCATACTATATATAGCAGTACGGTAGACCACTGCTGTACCTACCTCTGTGTCGTCATCCATTAAGTATACTATCCATCTACATTCTATACCTGTGGTGCATTTTAGTTTTGCAGTTTGCTGACACAGTGACCACCAGTATACTATATATAGCAGTACGGTAGGCCACTGCTGTACCTACCTCTGTGTCGTCATCCATTAAGTATACTATCCATCTACATTCTATACCTGTGGTGCATTTTAGTTTTGCAGTTTGCTGACACAGTGACCACCAGTATACTATATATAGCAGTACGGTAAGCCACTGCTGTACCTACCTCTGTGTCATCATCCATTAAGTATACTATCCATCTACATACTATACCTGTGGTGCATTTTAGTTTTGCAGTTTGCTGTCACAGTGACCACCAGAACACTATATATAGCAGTACGGTAGGCCACTGCTGTACCTACCTCTGTGTCGTCATCCATTAAGTATACTATCCATCTACATTCTATACCTGTGGTGCATTTTAGTTTTGCAGTTTGCTGATACAGTGACCACCAATATACTATATATAGCAGTACGGTAGGCCACTGTTGTACCTACCTCTGTGTCGTCATTCATTAAGTATACTATCCATCTACATTCTATACCTGTGGTGCATTTTAGTTTTGCAGTTTGCTGACACAGTGACCACCAGTATACTATATATAGCAGTACGGTAGGCCACTGCTGTACCTACCTCTGTGTCGTCATCCATTAAGTATACTATCCATCTACATTCTATACCTGTGGTGCATTTTAGTTTTGCAGTTTGCTGACACAGTGACCACCAGCATACTATATATAGCAGTACGGTAGGCCACTGCTGTACCTACCTCTGTGTCGTCATTCATTAAGTATACTATCCATCTACATTCTATACCTGTGGTGCGTTTTAGTTTTGCAGTTTGCTGACACAGTGACCACCAGTATACTATATATAGCAGTACGGTAGGCCACTGCTGTACCTACCTCTGTGTCGTCATCCATTAAGTATACTATCCATCCACATTCTATACCTTTGGTGCATTTTAGTTTTGCAGTTTGCTGACACAGTGACCACCAGTACACTATATATAGCAGTACGGTAGGCCACTGCTGTACCTACCTCTGTGTCGTCATCCATTAAGTATACTATCCATCTACATTCTATACCTGTGGTGCATTTTAGTTTTGCAGTTTGCTGACACAGTGACCACCAGTATACTATATATAGCAGTACGGTAGGCCACTGCTGTACCTACCTCTGTGTCGTCATCCATTAAGTATACTATCCATCTACATTCTATACCTCTGGTGCATTTTAGTTTTGCAGTTTGCTGACACAGTGACCACCAGTATACTATATATAGCAGTACGGTAGGCCACTGCTGTACCTACCTCTGTGTCGTCATTCATTAAGTATACTATCCATCTACATTCTATACCTGTGGTGCATTTTAGTTTTGCAGTTTGCTGACACAGTGACCACCAGTATACTATATATAGCAGTACGGTAGGCCTCTGCTGTACCTACCTCTGTGTCGTTATCCATTAAGTATACTATCCATCTACATTCTATACCTGTGGTGCATTTTAGTTTTGCAGTTTGCTGACAGTGACCACCAGTATACTATATATAGCAGTACGGTAGGCCACTGCTGTACCTACCTCTGTGTCGTCATCCATTAAGTATACTATCCATCTACATTCTATACCTGTGGTGCATTTTAGTTTTGCAGTTTGCTGACACAGTGACAACCAGTATACTATATATAGCAGTACGGTAGGCCACTGCTGTACCTACCTATGTGTCGTCATCCATTAAGTATACTATCCATCTACATTCTATACCTGTGGTGCATTTTTGTTTTGCAGTTTGCTGACACAGTGACCACCAGCATACTATATATAGCAGTACGGTAGGCCACTGCTGTACCTACCTCTGTGTCGTCATTCATTAAGTATACTATCCATCTACATTCTATACCTGTGGTGCATTTTAGTTTTGCAGTTTGCTGACACAGTGACCACCAGTATACTATATATAGCAGTACGGTAGGCCACTGCTGTACCTACGTCTGTGTCGTCATTCATTAAGTATACTATCCATCTACATTCTATACCTGTGGTGCATTTTAGTTTTGCAGTTTGCTGACACAGTGAAAACCAGTATACTATATATAGCAGTACGGTAGGCCACTGCTGTACCTACATCTGTGTCGTCATTCATTAAGTATACAATCCATCTACATTCTATACCTGGGGTGCATTTTAGTTTTGCAGTTTGCTGACACAGTGACCACCAGTATACTATATATAGCAGTACGGTAGGCCACATGCTGTACCTACCTCTGTGTCGTCATTCATTAAGTATACTATCCATCTACATTCTATACCTGTGGTGCATTTTAGTTTTGCAGTTTGCTGACACAGTGACCACCAGTATACTATATATAGCTGTACGGTAGACCACTGCTGTACCTACCTCTGTGTCGTCATTCATTAAGTATACTATCCATCTACATTCTATACCTGTGGTGCATTTTAGTTTTGCAGTTTGCTGACACAGTGACCACCAGTATACTATATATAGCAGTACGGTAGGCCTCTGCTGTACCTACCTCTGTGTCGTTATCCATTAAGTATACTATCCATCTACATTCTATACCTGTGGTGCATTTTAGTTTTGCAGTTTGCTGACAGTGACCACCAGTATACTATATATAGCAGTACGGTAGGCCACTGCTGTAGCTACCTCTGTGTCGTCATTCATTAAGTATACTATCCATCTACATTCTATACCTGTGGTGCGTTTTAGTTTTGCAGTTTGCTGACACAGTGACCACTAGTATACTATATATAGCAGTACGGTAGGCCACTGCTGTACCTACCTCTGTGTCGTCATTCATTAAGTATACTATCCATCTACATTCTATACTAGTGGTGCATTTTAGTTTTGCAGTTTGCTGACACAGTGACCACCAGTATACTATATATAGCAGTACGGTAGGCCACTGCTGTACCTACCTCTGTGTCGTCATCCATTAAGTATACTATCCATCTACATTCTATACCTGGGGTGCATTTTAGTTTTGCAGTTTGCTGACGCAGTGACCACCAGTATACTATATATAGCAGTACGGTAGGCCACTGCTGTACCTACCTCTGTGTCGTCATTCATTAAGTATACTATCCATCTACATTCTATACCTGTGGTGCATTTTAGTTTTGCAGTTTGCTGACACAGTGACCACCAGTATACTATATATAGCTGTACGGTAGACCACTGCTGTACCTACCTCTGTGTCGTCATTCATTAAGTATACTATCCATCTACATTCTATACCTGTGGTGCATTTTAGTTTTGCAGTTTGCTGACACAGTGACCACCAGTATACTATATATAGCAGTACGGTAGGCCTCTGCTGTACCTACCTCTGTGTCGTTATCCATTAAGTATACTATCCATCTACATTCTATACCTGTGGTGCATTTTAGTTTTGCAGTTTGCTGACAGTGACCACCAGTATACTATATATAGCAGTACGGTAGGCCACTGCTGTACCTACCTCTGTGTCGTCATCCATTAAGTATACTATCCATCTACATTCTATACCTGTGGTGCATTTTAGTTTTGCAGTTTGCTGACACAGTGACCACCAGTATACTATATATAGCAGTACGGTAGGCCACTGCTGTACCTACCTATGTGTCGTCATCCATTAAGTATACTATCCATCTACATTCTATACCTGTGGTGCATTTTTGTTTTGCAGTTTGCTGACACAGTGACCACCAGCATACTATATATAGCAGTACGGTAGGCCACTGCTGTACCTACCTCTGTGTCGTCATTCATTAAGTATACTATCCATCTACATTCTTTACCTGTGGTGCATTTTAGTTTTGCAGTTTGCTGACACAGTGACCACCAGTATACTATATATAGCAGTACGGTAGGCCACTGCTGTACCTACGTCTGTGTCGTCATTCATTATGTATACTATCCATCTACATTCTATACCTGTGGTGCATTTTAGTTTTGCAGTTTGCTGACACAGTGAAAACCAGTATACTATATATAGCAGTACGGTAGGCCACTGCTGTACCTACATCTGTGTCGTCATTCATTAAGTATACAATCCATCTACATTCTATACCTGGGGTGCATTTTAGTTTTGCAGTTTGCTGACACAGTGACCACCAGTATACTATATATAGCAGTACGGTAGGCCACTGCTGTACCTACCTCTGTGTCGTCATTCATTAAGTATACTATCCATCTACATTCTATACCTGTGGTGCATTTTAGTTTTGCAGTTTGCTGACACAGTGACCACCAGTATACTATATATAGCTGTACGGTAGACCACTGCTGTACCTACCTCTGTGTCGTCATTCATTAAGTATACTATCCATCTACATTCTATACCTGTGGTGCATTTTAGTTTTGCAGTTTGCTGACACAGTGACCACCAGTATACTATATATAGCAGTACGGTAGGCCTCTGCTGTACCTACCTCTGTGTCGTTATCCATTAAGTATACTATCCATCTACATTCTATACCTGTGGTGCATTTTAGTTTTGCAGTTTGCTGACAGTGACCACCAGTATACTATATATAGCAGTACGGTAGGCCACTGCTGTAGCTACCTCTGTGTCGTCATTCATTAAGTATACTATCCATCTACATTCTATACCTGTGGTGCGTTTTAGTTTTGCAGTTTGCTGACACAGTGACCACTAGTATACTATATATAGCAGTACGGTAGGCCACTGCTGTACCTACCTCTGTGTCGTCATTCATTAAGTATACTATCCATCTACATTCTATACTAGTGGTGCATTTTAGTTTTGCAGTTTGCTGACACAGTGACCACCAGTATACTATATATAGCAGTACGGTAGGCCACTGCTGTACCTACCTCTGTGTCGTCATCCATTAAGTATACTATCCATCCACATTCTATACCTTAGGTGCATTTTAGTTTTGCAGTTTGCTGACACAGTGACCACCAGTACACTATATATAGCAGTACGGTAGGCCACTGCTGTACCTACCTCTGTGTCGTCATCCATTAAGTATACTATCCATCTACATTCTATACCTGTGGTGCATTTTAGTTTTGCAGTTTGCTGACACAGTGACCATCAGCATACTATATATAGCAGTACGGTAGGCCACTGCTGTACCTACCTCTGTGTCGTCATTCATTAAGTATACTATCCATCTACATTCTATACCTGTGGTGCATTTTAGTTTTGCAGTTTGCTGACACAGTGACCACCAGTATACTATATATAGCAGTACGGTAGGCCACTGCTGTACCTACGTCTGTGTCGTCATTCATTAAGTATACTATCCATCTACATTCTATACCTGTGGTGCATTTTAGTTTTGCAGTTTGCTGACACAGTGACCACCAGTATACTATATATAGCAGTACGGTAGGCCACTGCTGTACCTACATCTGTGTCGTCATTCATTAAGTATACAATCCATCTACATTCTATACCTGGGGTGCATTTTAGTTTTGCAGTTTGCTGACACAGTGACCACCAGTATACTATATATAGCAGTACGGTAGGCCACTGCTGTACCTAACTCTGTGTCGTCATTCATTAAGTATACTATCCATCTACATTCTATACCTGTGGTGCATTTTAGTTTTGCAGTTTGCTGACACAGTGACCACCAGTATACTATATATAGCTGTACGGTAGACCACTGCTGTACCTACCTCTGTGTCGTCATTCATTAAGTATACTATCCATCTACATTCTATACCTGTGGTGCATTTTAGTTTTGCAGTTTGCTGACACAGTGACCACCAGTATACTATATATAGCAGTACGGTAGGCCACTGGTGTACCTACCTCTGTGTCGTCATTCATTAAGTATACTATCCATCTACATTCTATACCTGTGGTGCATTTTAGTTTTGCAGTTTGCTGACACAGTGACCACCAGTATACTATTTATAGCAGTACGGTAGGCCACTGCTGTACCTACCTCTGTGTCGTCATCCATTAAGTATACTATCCATCTACATTCTATACCTGTGGTGCATTTTAGTTTTGCAGTTTGCTGACACAGTGACCACCAGCATACTATATATAGCAGTACGGTAGGCCACTGCTGTACCTACCTCTGTGTCGTCATCCATTAAGTATACTATCCATCTACATTCTATACCTGTGGTGCATTTTAGTTTTTCAGTTTGCTGACACAGTAACCACCAGTATACTATATATAGCAGTACGGTAGTCCACTGCTGTACCTACCTCTGTGTCGTCATCCATTAAGTATACTATCCATCTACATTCTATACCTGTGGTGCATTTTAGTTTTGCAGTTTGCTGACACAGTGTCCACCAGTATACTATATATAGCAGTACGGTAGGCTACTGCTGTACCTACCTCTGTGTCGTCATTCATTAAGTATACTATCCATCTACATTCTATACCTGTGGTGCATTTTAGTTTTGCAGTTTGCTGACACAGTGACCACCAGTATACTATATATAGCAGTACGGTAGGCCACTGCTGTACCTACCTCTGTGTCGTCATTTATTAAGTATACTATCCATCTACATTCTATACCTGTGGTGCATTTTAGTTTTGCAGTTTGCTGACACAGTGACCACCAGTATACTATATATAGCAGTACGGTAGGCCACTGCTGTACCTACCTCTGTGTCGTCATTCATTAAGTATACTATCCATCTACATTCTATACCTGTGGTGCATTTTAGTTTTGCAGTTTGCTGACACAGTGACCACCAGTATACTATATATAGCAGTACGGTAGGCCACTGCTGTACCTACCTCTGTGTCGTCATTCATTAAGTATACTATCCATCTAAATTCTATACCTGTGGTGCATTTTAGTTTTGCAGTTTGCCGACACAGTGACCACCAGTATTCTAAATATAGCAGTACGGTAGGCCACTGCTGTACCTACCTCTGTGTCGTCATCCATTAAGTATACTATCCATCTACATTCTATACCTGTGGTGCATTTTAGTTTTGCAGTTTGCTGACACAGTGACCACCAGTATACTATATATAGGAGTACGGTAGGCCACTGCTGTACCTACCTCTGTGTCGTCATTCATTAAGTATATTATCCATCTGCATTCTATACCTGTGGTGCATTTTAGTTTTGCAGTTTGCTGATACAGTGACCACCAGCATACTATATATAGAGCAGTACGGTAGGCCACTGCTGTACCTACCTCTGTGTCGTCATTCATGAAGTATACTATCCATCTACATTCTATACCTGTGGTGCATTTTAGTTTTGCAGTTTGCTGACACAGTGACCACCAGTATACTATATATAGCAGTACGGTAGGCCACTGCTGTACCTACCTCTGTGTCGTCATTCATTAAGTATAGTATCCATCTACATTCTATACCTGTGGTGAATTTTAGTTTTGCAGTTTGCTGACACAGTGACCACCAGTTTACTATATATAGCAGTACGGTATGCCACTGCTGTACCTACCTCTGTGTCATCATTCATTAAGTATACTATCCATCTGCATTCTATACCTGTGGTGCATTTTAGTTTTGCAGTTTGCTGACACAGTGACCACCAGTATACTATATATAGCAGTACGGTAGGCCACTGCTGTACCTACCTCTGTGTCGTCATCCATTAAGTATACTATCCATCTACATTCTATACCTGTGGTGCATTTTAGTTTTGCAGTTTGCTGACACAGTGACCACCAGTATACTATATATAGCTGTACGGTAGGCCACTGCTGTACCTACCTCTGTGTCGTCATCCATTAAGTATACTATCCATCTACATTCTATACCTGTGGTGCATTTTAGTTTTGCAGTTTGCTGACACAGTGACCACCAGTGTACTATATATAGCAGTACGGTAAGCCACTGCTGTACCTACCTCTGTGTCGTCATCCATTAAGTATACTATCCATCTACATACTATACCTGTGGTGCATTTTAGTTTTGCAGTTTGCTGTCACAGTGACCACCAGAACACTATATATAGCAGTACGGTAGGCCACTGCTGTACCTACCTCTGTGTCGTCATCCATTAAGTATACTATCCATCTACATTCTATACCTGTGGTGCATTTTAGTTTTGCAGTTTGCTGACACAGTGACCACCAGTATACTATATATAGCAGTACGGTAGGCCACTGCTGTACCTACCTCTGTGTCGTCATTCATTAAGTATACTATCCATCTACATTCTATACCTGTGGTGCATTTTAGTTTTGCAGTTTGCTGACACAGTGACCACCAGTATACTATATATAGCAGTACGGTAGGCCACTGCTGTACCTACCTGTGTCGTCATCCATTAAGTATACTATCCATCTACATTCTATACCTGTGGTGCATTTTAGTTTTGCAGTTTGCTGACACAGTGACCACCAGCATACTATATATAGCAGTACGGTAGGCCACTGCTGTACCTACCTCTGTGTCGTCTTCCATTAAGTATACTATCCATCTACATTCTATACCTGTGGTGCATTTTAGTTTTGCAGTTTGCTGACACAGTGACCACCAGTATACTATATATAGCAGTACGGTAGGCCACTGCTGTTCCTACCTCTGTGTCGTCATTCATTAAGTATACTATCCATCTACATTCTATACCTGTGGTGCATTTTAGTTTTGCAGTTTGCTGACACAGTGACCACCAGTATACTATATATAGCAGTACGGTAGACCACTGCTGTACCTACCTCTGTGTCGTCATTCATTAAGTATACTATCCATCTACATTCTATACCTGTGGTGCATTTTAGTTTTGCAGTTTGCTGACACAGTGACCACCAGTATACTATATATAGCAGTACGGTAGGCCACTGCTGTACCTACCTCTGTGTCGTCATTCATTAAGTATACTATCCATCTACATTCTATACCTGTGGTGCATTTTAGTTTTGCAGTTTGCTGACACAGTGACCACCAGTATACTATATATAGCAGTACGGTAGGCCACTGCTGTACCTACCTCTGTGTCGTCATCCATTAAGTATACTATCCATCTACATTCTATACCTGTGGTGCATTTTAGTTTTGCAGTTTGCTGACACAGTGACCACCAGCATACTATATATAGCAGTACGGTAGGCCACTGCTGTTCCTACCTCTGTGTCGTCTTCCATTAAGTATACTATCCATCTACATTCTATACCTGTGGTGCATTTTAGTTTTGCAGTTTGCTGACACAGTGACCACCAGTATACTATATATAGCAGTACGGTAGGCCACTGCTGTACCTACCTCTGTGTCGTCATTCATTAAGTATACTATCCATCTACATTCTATACCTGTGGTGCATTTTAGTTTTGCAGTTTGCTGACACAGTGACCACCAGTATACTATATATAGCAGTACGGTAGACCACTGCTGTACCTACCTCTGTGTCGTCATTCATTAAGTATACTATCCATCTACATTCTATACCTGTGGTGCATTTTAGTTTTGCAGTTTGCTGACACAGTGACCACCAGTATACTATATATAGCAGTACGGTAGGCCACTGCTGTACCTACCTCTGTGTCGTCATTCATTAAGTATACTATCCATCTACATTCTATACCTGTGGTGCATTTTAGTTTTGCCGTTTGCTGACACAGTGACCACCAGTATACTATTTATAGCAGTACGGTAGTCCACTACTGTACCTACCTCTGTGTCGTCATCCATTAAGTATACTATCCATCTACATTCTATACCTGTGGTGCATTTTAGTTTTGCAGTTTGCTGACACAGTGACCACCAGTATACTATATATAGCAGTACGGTAGGCTACTGCTGTAACTACCTCTGTGTCGTCATTCATTAAGTATACTATCCATCTACATTCTATACCTGTGGTGCATTTTAGTTTTGCAGTTTGCTGACACAGTGACCACCAGTATACTATATATAGCAGTACGGTAGGACACAGCTGTACCTACCTCTGTGTCGTCATCCATTAAGTATACTATCCATCTACATTCTATACCTGTGGTGCATTTTAGTTTTGCAGTTTGCTAACACAGTGACCACCAGTATACTATATATAGCAGTACGGTAGGCCACTGCTGTACCTACCTCTGTGTCGTCATTCATTAAGTATACTATCCATCTACATTCTATACCTGTGGTGCATTTTAGTTTTGCAGTTTGCTGACACAGTGACCACCAGTATACTATATATAGCAGTACGGTAGGCCACTGCTGTACCTACCTCTGTGTCGTCATTTATTAAGTATACTATCCATCTACATTCTAGACCTGTGGTGCATTTTAGTTTTGCAGTTTGCTGACACAGTGACCACCAGTATACTATATATAGCAGTACGGTAGGCCACTGCTGTACCTACCTCTGTGTCGTCATTCATTAAGTATACTATCCATCTACATTCTATACCTGTGGTGCATTTTAGTTTTGCAGTTTGCTGACACAGTGACCACCAGTTTACTATATATAGCAGTACGGTATGCCACTGCTGTACCTACCTCTGTGTCATCATTCATTAAGTATACTATCCATCTGCATTCTATACCTATGGTGCATTTTAGTTTTGCAGTTTGCCGACACAGTGACCACCAGTATTCTAAATATAGCAGTACGGTAGGCCACTGCTGTACCTACCTCTGTGTTGTCATCCATTAAGTATACTATCCATCTACATTCTATACCTGTGGTGCATTTTAGTTTTGCAGTTTGCTGACACAGTGACCACCAGTATACTATATATAGCAGTACGGTAGGCCACTGCTGTACCTACCTCTGTGTCGTCATCCATTAAGTATACTATCCATCTACATTCTATACCTGTGGTGCATTTTAGTTTTGCAGTTTGCTGACACAGTGACCACCAGTATACTATTTATAGCAGTACGGTAGGCCACTGCTGTACCTACCTCTGTGTCATCATTCATTAAGTATATTATCCATCTGCATTCTATACCTGTGGTGCATTTTAGTATTGCAGTTTGCTGACACAGTGACCACCAGCATACTATATATAGAGCAGTACGGTAGGCCACTGCTGTACCTACCTCTGTGTCGTCATTCATTAAGTATACTATCCATCTACATTCTATACCTGTGGTGCATTTTAGTTTTGCAGTTTGCTGACACAGTGACCACCAGTATACTATATATAGCAGTACGGCAGGCCACTGCTGTACCTACCTCTGTGTCGTCATTTATTAAGTATACTATCCATCTACATTCTATACCTGTGGTGCATTTTAGTTTTGCAGTTTGCTGACACACTGACCACCAGTATACTATATATAGCAGTACGGTAGGCCACTGCTGTACCTACCTCTGTGTCGTCATCCATTAAGTATACTATCCATCTACATTCTATACCTGTGGTGCATTTTAGTTTTGCAGTTTGCTGACACAGTGACCACCAGTATACTATATATAGCAGTACGGTAAACCACTGCTGTACCTACCTCTGTGTCGTCATTCATTAAGTATACTATCCATCTACATTCTATACCTGTGGTGCATTTTAGTTTTGCAGTTTGCTGACACAGTGACCACCAGTATACTATAAATAGCAGTACGGTAGGCCACTGCTGTACCTACCTCTGTGTCGTCATCCATTAAGTATACTATCCATCTACATTCTATACCTGTGGTGCATTTTAGTTTTGCAGTTTGCTGACACAGTGCCCACCAGCATACTATATATAGCAGTACGGTAGGCCACTGCTGTACCTACCTCTGTGTCGTCATCCATTAAGTATACTATCCATCTACATTCTATACCTGTGGTGCATTTTAGTTTTGCAGTTTGCTGACACAGTGACCACCAGTATACTATATATAGCAGTACGGTAGTCCACTGCTGTACCTAACTCTGTGTCGTCATCCATTAAGTATACTATCCATCTACATTCTATACCTGTGGTGCATTTTAGTTTTGCAGTTTGCTGACACAGTGACCACCAGTATACTATATATAGCAGTACGGTAGGCTACTGCTGTACCTACCTCTGTGTCGTCATTCATTAAGTATACTATCCATCTACATTCTATACCTGTGGTGCATTTTAGTTTTGCAGTTTGCTGACACAGTGACCACCAGTATACTATATATAGCAGTACGGTAGGCCACTGCTGTACCTACCTCTGTGTCGTCATTTATTAAGTATACTATCCATCTACATTCTATACCTGTGGTGCATTTTAGTTTTGCCGTTTGCTGACACAGTGACCACCAGTATACTATATATAGCAGTATGGTAGGCCACTGCTGTACTTACCTCTGTGTCGTCATCCATTAAGTATACTATCCATCTACATTCTATACCTGTGGTGCATTTTAGTTTTGCAGTTTGCTGACACAGTGACCACCAGTATACTATATATAGCAGTACGGTAGGACACAGCTGTACCTACCTCTGTGTCGTCATCCATTAAGTATACTATCCATCTACATTCTATACCTGTGGTGCATTTTAGTTTTGCAGTTTGCTGACACAGTGACCACCAGTATACTATATATAGCAGTACGGTAGGCCACTGCTGTACCTACCTCTGTGTCGTCATTCATTAAGTATACTATCCATCTACATTCTATACCTGTGGTGCATTTTAGTTTTGCCGTTTGCTGACACAGTGACCACCAGTATACTATATATAGCAGTATGGTAGGCCACTGCTGTACTTACCTCTGTGTCGTCATCCATTAAGTATACTATCCATCTACATTCTATACCTGTGGTGCATTTTAGTTTTGCAGTTTGCTGACACAGTGAGCACCAGTATACTATATATAGCAGTACGGTAGGCCACTGCTGTACCTACCTCTGTGTCGTCATTTATTAAGTATACTATCCATCTACATTCTATACCTGTGGTGCATTTTAGTTTTGCAGTTTGCTGACACAGTGCCCACCAGCATACTATATATAGCAGTACGGTAGGCCACTGCTGTACCTACCTCTGTGTCGTCATCCATTAAGTATACTATCCATCTACATTCTATACCTGTGGTGCATTTTAGTTTTGCAGTTTGCTGACACAGTGACCACCAGTATACTATATATAGCAGTACGGTAGTCCACTGCTGTACCTAACTCTGTGTCGTCATCCATTAAGTATACTATCCATCTACATTCTATACCTGTGGTGCATTTTAGTTTTGCAGTTTGCTGACACAGTGACCACCAGTATACTATATATAGCAGTACGGTAGGCTACTGCTGTACCTACCTCTGTGTCGTCATTCATTAAGTATACTATCCATCTACATTCTATACCTGTGGTGCATTTTAGTTTTGCAGTTTGCTGACACAGTGACCACCAGTATACTATATATAGCAGTACGGTAGGCCACTGCTGTACCTACCTCTGTGTCGTCATTTATTAAGTATACTATCCATCTACATTCTATACCTGTGGTGCATTTTAGTTTTGCCGTTTGCTGACACAGTGACCACCAGTATACTATATATAGCAGTATGGTAGGCCACTGCTGTACTTACCTCTGTGTCGTCATCCATTAAGTATACTATCCATCTACATTCTATACCTGTGGTGCATTTTAGTTTTGCAGTTTGCTGACACAGTGACCACCAGTATACTATATATAGCAGTACGGTAGGACACAGCTGTACCTACCTCTGTGTCGTCATCCATTAAGTATACTATCCATCTACATTCTATACCTGTGGTGCATTTTAGTTTTGCAGTTTGCTGACACAGTGACCACCAGTATACTATATATAGCAGTACGGTAGGCCACTGCTGTACCTACCTCTGTGTCGTCATTCATTAAGTATACTATCCATCTACATTCTATACCTGTGGTGCATTTTAGTTTTGCCGTTTGCTGACACAGTGACCACCAGTATACTATATATAGCAGTATGGTAGGCCACTGCTGTACTTACCTCTGTGTCGTCATCCATTAAGTATACTATCCATCTACATTCTATACCTGTGGTGCATTTTAGTTTTGCAGTTTGCTGACACAGTGAGCACCAGTATACTATATATAGCAGTACGGTAGGCCACTGCTGTACCTACCTCTGTGTCGTCATTTATTAAGTATACTATCCATCTACATTCTATACCTGTGGTGCATTTTAGTTTTGCAGTTTGCTGACACAGTGACCACCAGTATACTATATATAGCAGTACGGTAGGCCACTGCTGTACCTACCTCTGTGTCGTCATTCATTAAGTATACTATCCATCTACATTCTATACCTGTGGTGCATTTTAGTTTTGCAGTTTGCTGACACAGTGACCACCAGTATACTATATATAGCAGTACGGTAGGCCACTGCTGTACCTACCTCTGTGTCGTCATTCATTAAGTATACTATCCATCTAAATTCTATACCTGTGGTGCATTTTAGTTTTGCAGTTTGCCGACACAGTGACCACCAGTATTCTAAATATAGCAGTACGGTAGGCCACTGCTGTACCTACCTCTGTGTCGTCATTCATTAAGTATACTATCCATCTACATTCTATACCTGTGGTGCATTTTAGTTTTGCAGTTTGCTGACACAGTGACCACCAGTATACTATATATAGCAGTACGGTAGGCCACTGCTGTACCTACCTCTGTGTCGTCATTCATTAAGTATACTATCCATCTACATTCTATACCTGGGGTGCATTTTAGTTTTGCAGTTTGCTGACACAGTGACCACCAGTATACTATATATAGCAGTACGGTAGGCCACTGCTGTACCTACCTCTGTGTCGTCATTCATTAAGTATACTATCCATCTACATTCTATACCTGTGGTGCATTTTAGTTTTGCAGTTTGCTGACACAGTGACCACCAGTATACTATATATAGCAGTACGGTAGACCACTGCTGTACCTACCTCTGTGTCGTCATTCATTAAGTATACTATCCATCTACATTCTATACCTGTGGTGCATTTTAGTTTTGCAGTTTGCTGACACAGTGACCACCAGTATACTATATATAGCACTACGGTAGGCCACTGCTGTACCTACCTCTGTGTCGTCATTCATTAAGTATACTATCCATCTACATTCTATACCTGTGGAGCCTTTTAGTTTTGCAGTTTGCTGACACAGTGACCACCAGTATACTATTTATAGCAGTACGGTAGGCCACTGCTGTACCTACCTCTGTGTCGTCATCCATTAAGTATACTATCCATCTACATTCTATACCTGTGGTGCATTTTAGTTTTGCAGTTTGCTGACACAGTGACCACCAGCATACTATATATAGCAGTACGGTAGGCCACTGCTGTACCTACCTCTGTGTCGTCATCCATTAAGTATACTATCCATCTACATTCTATACCTGTGGTGCATTTTAGTTTTGCAGTTTGCTGACACAGTGACCACCAGTATACTATATATAGCAGTACGGTAGACCACTGCTGTACCTACCTCTGTGTCGTCATTCATTAAGTATACTATCCATCTTCATTCTATACCTGTGGTGAATTTTAGTTTTGCAGTTTGCTGACACAGTGACCACCAGTATACTATATATAGCAGTACGGTAGGCCACTGCTGTACCTACCTCTGTGTCATCATTCATTAAGTATACTATCCATCTACATTCTATACCTGTGGTGCTTTTTAGTTTTGCAGTTTGCTGACACAGTGACCACCAGTATACTATATATAGCAGTACGGTAGGCCACTGCTGTACCTACCTCTGTGTCGTCATTCATTAAGTATATTATCCATCTGCATTCTATACCTGTGGTGCATTTTAGTTTTGCAGTTTGCTGACACAGTGACCACCAGCATACTATATATAGAGCAGTACGGTAGGCCACTGCTGTACCTACCTCTGTGTCGTCATTCATTAAGTATACTATCCATCTACATTCTATACCTGTGGTGCATTTTAGTTTTGCAGTTTGCTGACACAGTGACCACCAGTATACTATATATAGTAGTACTGGAGGCCACTGCTGTACCTACCTCTGTGTCGTCATTCATTAAGTATACTATCCATCTACATTCTATACCTGTGGTGCATTTTAGTTTTGCAGTTTGCTGACACAGTGACCACCAGTATACTATATATAGCAGTACGGTAGGCCACTGCTGTACCTACCTCTGTGTCATCATCCATTAAGTATACTATCCATCTACATTCTATACCTGTGGTGCATTTTAGTTTTGCAGTTTGCAGACACAGTGACCACCAGTATACTATATATAGCAGTACGGTAGACCACTGCTGTACCTACCTCTGTGTCGTCATTCATTAAGTATACTATCCATCTTCATTCTATACCTGTGGTGCATTTTAGTTTTGCAGTTTGCTGACACAGTGACCACCAGTATACTATATATAGCAGTACGGTAGGCCACTGCTGTACCTACCTCTGTGTCGTCATCCATTAAGTATACTATCCATCTACATTCTATACCTGTGGTGCATTTTAGTTTTGCAGTTTGCTGACACAGTGACCACCAGCATACTATATATAGCAGTACGGTAGGCCACTGCTGTACCTACCTCTGTGTCGTCATCCATTAAGTATACTATCCATCTACATTCTATACCTGTGGTGCATTTTAGTTTTGCAGTTTGCTGACACAGTGACCACCAGTATACTATATATAGCAGTACGGTAGGCTACTGCTGTACCTACCTCTGTGTCGTCATTCATTAAGTATACTATCCATCTACATTCTATACCTGTGGTGCATTTTAGTTTTGCAGTTTGCTGACACAGTGACCACCAGTATACTATATATAGCAGTACGGTAGGCCACTGCTGTACCTTCCTCTGTGTCGTCATTCATTAAGTATACTATCCATCTACATTATATACCTGTGGTGCATTTTAGTTTTGCAGTTTGCTGACACAGTGACCACCAGTATACTATATATAGCAGTATGGTAGGCCACTACTGTACCTACCTCTGTGTCGTCATCCATTAAGTATACTATCCATCTACATTCTATACCTGTGGTGCATTTTAGTTTTGCAGTTTGCTGACACAGTGACCACCAGTATACTATATATAGCAGTACGGTAGGCCACTGCTGTACCTACCTCTGTGTCGTCATTCATTAAGTATACTATCCATCTACATTCTATACCTGTGGTGCATTTTAGTTTTGCAGTTTGCTGACACAGTGACCACCAGTATACTATATATAGCAGTACGGTAGGCCAATGCTGTACCTACCTCTGTGTCGTCATCCATTAAGTATACTATCCATCTACATTCTATACCTGTGGTGCATTTAGGTTTTGCAGTTTGCTGACACAGTGACCAACAGTACACTATATATAGCAGTACGGTAGGCCACTGCTGTACCTACCTCTGTGTCGTCATCCATTAAGTATACTATCCATCTACATTCTATACCTGTGGTGCATTTAGGTTTTGCAGTTTGCTGACACAGTGACCAACAGTACACTATATATAGCAGTACGGTAGGCCACTGCTGTACCTACCTCTGTGTCGTCATCCATTAAGTATACTATCCATCTACATTCTATACCTGTGGTGCATTTTAGTTTTGCAGTTTGCTGACACAGTGACCACCAGTATACTATATATAGCAGTACGGTAGGCTACTGCTGTACCTACCTCTGTGTCGTCATTCATTAAGTATACTATCCATCTACATTCTATACCTGTGGTGCATTTTAGTTTTGCAGTTTGCTGACACAGTGACCACCAGTATACTATATATAGCAGTACGGTAGGACACAGCTGTACCTACCTCTGTGTCGTCATCCATTAAGTATACTATCCATCTACATTCTATACCTGTGGTGCATTTTAGTTTTGCAGTTTGCTAACACAGTGACCACCAGTATACTATATATAGCAGTACGGTAGGCCACTGCTGTACCTACCTCTGTGTCGTCATTCATTAAGTATACTATCCATCTACATTCTATACCTGTGGTGCATTTTAGTTTTGCAGTTTGCTGACACAGTGACCACCAGTATACTATATATAGCAGTACGGTAGGCCACTGCTGTACCTACCTCTGTGTCGTCATTTATTAAGTATACTATCCATCTACATTCTATACCTGTGGTGCATTTTAGTTTTGCAGTTTGCTGACACAGTGACCACCAGTATACTATATATAGCAGTACGGTAGGCCACTGCTGTACCTACCTCTGTGTCGTCATTCATTAAGTATACTATCCATCTACATTCTATACCTGTGGTGCATTTTAGTTTTGCAGTTTGCTGACACAGTGACCACCAGTATACTATAAATAGCAGTACGGTAGGCCACTGCTGTACCTACCTCTGTGTCGTCATCCATTAAGTATACTATCCATCTACATTCTATACCTGTGGTGCATTTTAGTTTTGCAGTTTGCTGACACAGTGACCACCAGCATACTATATATAGCAGTACGGTAGGCCACTGCTGTACCTACCTCTGTGTCGTCATCCATTAAATATACTATCCATCTACATTCTATACCTGTGGTGCATTTTAGTTTTGCAGTTTGCTGACACAGTGACCACCAGTATACTATATATAGCAGTACGGTAGTCCACTGCTGTACCTACCTCTGTGTCGTCATCCATTAAGTATACTATCCATCTACATTCTATACCTGTGGTGCATTTTAGTTTTGCAGTTTGCTGACACAGTGACCACCAGTATACTATATATAGCAGTACGGTAGGCTACTGCTGTACCTACCTCTGTGTCGTCATTCATTAAGTATACTATCCATCTACATTCTATACCTGTGGTGCATTTTAGTTTTGCAGTTTGCTGACACAGTGACCACCAGTATACTATATATAGCAGTACGGTAGGCCACTGCTGTACCTACCTCTGTGTCGTCATTTATTAAGTATACTATCCATCTACATTCTATACCTGTGGTGCATTTTAGTTTTGCCGTTTGCTGACACAGTGACCACCAGTATACTATATATAGCAGTATGGTAGGCCACTGCTGTACCTACCTCTGTGTCGTCATCCATTAAGTATACTATCCATCTGCATTCTATACCTGTGGTGCATTTTAGTTTTGCAGTTTGCTGACACAGTGACCACCAGTATACTATATATAGCAGTACGGTACGACACAGCTGTACCTACCTCTGTGTCGTAATCCATTAAGTATACTATCCATCTACATTCTATACCTGTGGTGCATTTTAGTTTTGCAGTTTGCTGACACAGTGACCACCAGTATACTATATATAGCAGTACGGTAGGCCACTGCTGTACCTACCTCTGTGTCGTCATTCATTAAGTATACTATCCATCTACATTCTATACCTGTGGTGCATTTTAGTTTTGCAGTTTGCTGACACAGTGACCACCAGTGTACTATATATAGCAGTACGGTAGGCCACTGCTGTACCTACCTCTGTGTCGTCATTTATTAAGTATACTATCCATCTACATTCTATACCTGTGGTGCATTTTAGTTTTGCAGTTTGCTGACACAGTGACCACCAGTATACTATATATAGCAGTACGGTAGGCCACTGCTGTACCTACCTCTGTGTCGTCATTCATTAAGTATACTATCCATCTACATTCTATACCTGTGGTGCATTTTAGTTTTGCAGTTTGCTGACACAGTGACCACCAGCATACTATATATAGCAGTACGGTAGGCCACTGCTGTACCTACCTCTGTGTCGTCATCCATTAAGTATACTATCCATCTACATTCTATACCTGTGGTGCATTTTAGTTTTGCAGTTTGCTGACACAGTGACCACCAGTATACTATATATAGCAGTACGGTAGTCCACTGCTGTACCTACCTCTGTGTCGTCATCCATTAAGTATACTATCCATCTACATTCTATACCTGTGGTGCATTTTAGTTTTGCAGTTTGCTGACACAGTGACCACCAGTATACTATATATAGCAGTACGGTAGGCTACTGCTGTACCTACCTCTATGTCGTCATTCATTAAGTATACTATCCATCTACATTCTATACCTGTGGTGCATTTTAGTTTTGCAGTTTGCTGACACAGTGACCACCAGTATACTATATATAGCAGTACGGTAGGCTACTGCTGTACCTACCTCTGTGTCGTCATTCATTAAGTATACTATCCATCTACATTCTATACCTGTGGTGCATTTTAGTTTTGCAGTTTGCTGACACAGTGACCACCAGTATACTATATATAGCAGTACGGTAGGACACAGCTGTACCTACCTCTGTGTCGTCATCCATTAAGTATACTATCCATCTACATTCTATACCTGTGGTGCATTTTAGTTTTGCAGTTTGCTAACACAGTGACCACCAGTATACTATATATAGCAGTACGGTAGGCCACTGCTGTACCTACCTCTGTGTCGTCATTCATTAAGTATACTATCCATCTACATTCTATACCTGTGGTGCATTTTAGTTTTGCAGTTTGCTGACACAGTGACCACCAGTATACTATATATAGCAGTACGGTAGGCCACTGCTGTACCTACCTCTGTGTCGTCATTTATTAAGTATACTATCCATCTACATTCTATACCTGTGGTGCATTTTAGTTTTGCAGTTTGCTGACACAGTGACCACCAGTATACTATATATAGCAGTACGGTAGGCCACTGCTGTACCTACCTCTGTGTCGTCATTCATTAAGTATACTATCCATCTACATTCTATACCTGTGGTGCATTTTAGTTTTGCAGTTTGCTGACACAGTGACCACCAGTATACTATAAATAGCAGTACGGTAGGCCACTGCTGTACCTACCTCTGTGTCGTCATCCATTAAGTATACTATCCATCTACATTCTATACCTGTGGTGCATTTTAGTTTTGCAGTTTGCTGACACAGTGACCACCAGCATACTATATATAGCAGTACGGTAGGCCACTGCTGTACCTACCTCTGTGTCGTCATCCATTAAGTATACTATCCATCTACATTCTATACCTGTGGTGCATTTTAGTTTTGCAGTTTGCTGACACAGTGACCACCAGTATACTATATATAGCAGTACGGTAGTCCACTGCTGTACCTACCTCTGTGTCGTCATCCATTAAGTATACTATCCATCTACATTCTATACCTGTGGTGCATTTTAGTTTTGCAGTTTGCTGACACAGTGACCACCAGTATACTATATATAGCAGTACGGTAGGCTACTGCTGTACCTACCTCTGTGTCGTCATTCATTAAGTATACTATCCATCTACATTCTATACCTGTGGTGCATTTTAGTTTTGCAGTTTGCTGACACAGTGACCACCAGTATACTATATATAGCAGTACGGTAGGCCACTGCTGTACCTACCTCTGTGTCGTCATTTATTAAGTATACTATCCATCTACATTCTATACCTGTGGTGCATTTTAGTTTTGCCGTTTGCTGACACAGTGACCACCAGTATACTATATATAGCAGTATGGTAGGCCACTGCTGTACCTACCTCTGTGTCGTCATCCATTAAGTATACTATCCATCTGCATTCTATACCTGTGGTGCATTTTAGTTTTGCAGTTTGCTGACACAGTGACCACCAGTATACTATATATAGCAGTACGGTACGACACAGCTGTACCTACCTCTGTGTCGTAATCCATTAAGTATACTATCCATCTACATTCTATACCTGTGGTGCATTTTAGTTTTGCAGTTTGCTGACACAGTGACCACCAGTATACTATATATAGCAGTACGGTAGGCCACTGCTGTACCTACCTCTGTGTCGTCATTCATTAAGTTTACTATCCATCTACATTCTATACCTGTGGTGCATTTTAGTTTTGCAGTTTGCTGACACAGTGACCACCAGTGTACTATATATAGCAGTACGGTAGGCCACTGCTGTACCTACCTCTGTGTCGTCATTCATTAAGTATACTATCCATCTACATTCTATACCTGTGGTGCATTTTAGTTTTGCAGTTTGCTGACACAGTGACCACCAGCATACTATATATAGCAGTACGGTAGGCCACTGCTGTACCTACCTCTGTGTCGTCATCCATTAAGTATACTATCCATCTACATTCTATACCTGTGGTGCATTTTAGTTTTGCAGTTTGCTGACACAGTGACCACCAGTATACTATATATAGCAGTACGGTAGTCCACTGCTGTACCTACCTCTGTGTCGTCATCCATTAAGTATACTATCCATCTACATTCTATACCTGTGGTGCATTTTAGTTTTGCAGTTTGCTGACACAGTGACCACCAGTATACTATATATAGCAGTACGGTAGGCTACTGCTGTACCTACCTCTGTGTCGTCGTTCATTAAGTATACTATCCATCTACATTCTATACCTGTGGTGCATTTTAGTTTTGCAGTTTGCTGACACAGTGACCACCAGTATACTATATATAGCAGTACGGTAGGCCACTGCTGTACCTACCTCTGTGTCGTCATTTATTAAGTATACTATCCATCTACATTCTATACCTGTGGTGCATTTTAGTTTTGCCGTTTGCTGACACAGTGACCACCAGTATACTATATATAGCAGTATGGTAGGCCACTGCTGTACCTACCTCTGTGTCGTCATCCATTAAGTATACTATCCATCTGCATTCTATACCTGTGGTGCATTTTAGTTTTGCAGTTTGCTGACACAGTGACCACCAGTATACTATATATAGCAGTACGGTAGGCCACTGCTGTACCTACCTCTGTGTCGTCATCCATTAAGTATACTATTCATCTACATTCTATACCTGTGGTGCATTTTAGTTTTGCAGTTTGCTGACACAGTGACCACCAGTATACTATATATAGCAGTACGGTAGGCCACTGCTGTACCTACCTCTGTGTCGTCATCCATTAAGTATACTATCCATCTACATTCTATACCTGTGGTGCATTTTAGTTTTGCAGTTTGCTGACACAGTGACCACCAGTATACTATATATAGCAGTACGGTAGGCCACTGCTGTACCTACCTCTGTGTCGTCATTCATTAAGTATATTATCCATCTACATTCTATACCTGTGGTGCATTTTAGTTTTGCAGTTTGCTGACACAGTGACCACCAGTATACTATATATAGCAGTACGGTAGGCTACTGCTGTACCTACCTCTGTGTCGTCATTCATTAAGTATACTATCCATCTACATTCTATACCTGTGGTGCATTTTAGTTTTGCAGTTTGCTGACACAGTGACCACCAGTATACTATATATAGCAGTACGGTAGGCCACTGCTGTACCTACCTCTGTGTCGTCATTTTTTAAGTATACTATCCATCTACATTCTATACCTGTGGTGCATTTTAGTTTTGCCGTTGCTGACACAGTGACCACCAGTATACTATATATAGCAGTATGGTAGGCCACTGCTGTACCTACCTCTGTGTCATCATCCATTAAGTATACTATCCATCTACATTCTATACCTGTGGTGCATTTTAGTTTTGCAGTTTGCTGACACAGTGACCACCAGTATACTATATATAGCAGTACGGTAGGACACAGCTGTACCTACCTCTGTGTCGTCATCCATTAAGTATACTATCCATCTACATTCTATACCTGTGGTGCATTTTAGTTTTGCAGTTTGCTGACACAGTGACCACCAGTATACTATATATAGCAGTACGGTAGGCCACTGCTGTACCTACCTCTGTGTCGTCATTCATTAAGTATACTATCCATCTACATTCTATACCTGTGGTGCATTTTAGTTTTGCAGTTTGCTGACACAGTGAGCACCAGTATACTATATATAGCAGTACGGTAGGCCACTGCTGTACCTACCTCTGTGTCGTCATTTATTAAGTATACTATCCATCTACATTCTATACCTGTGGTGCATTTTAGTTTTGCAGTTTGCTGACACAGTGACCACCAGTATACTATATATAGCAGTACGGTAGGCCACTGCTGTACCTACCTCTGTGTCGTCATTCATTAAGTATACTATCCATCTACATTCTATACCTGTGGTGCATTTTAGTTTTGCAGTTTGCTGACACAGTGACCACCAGTATACTATATATAGCAGTACGGTAGTCCACTGCTGTACCTACCTCTGTGTCGTCATCCATTAAGTATACTATCCATCTACATTCTATACCTGTGGTGCATTTTAGTTTTGCAGTTTGTTGACACAGTGACCACCAGTATACTATATATAGCAGTACGGTAGGCCACTGCTGTACCTACCTCTGTGTCATCATTCATTAAGTATACTATCCATCTACATTCTATACCTGTGGTGCTTTTTAGTTTTGCAGTTTGCTGACACAGTGACCACCAGTATACTATATATAGCAGTACGGTAGGCCACTGCTGTACCTACCTCTGTGTCGTCATTCATTAAGTATACTATCCATCTACATTCTATACCTGTGGTGCATTTTAGTTTTGCAGTTTGCTGACACAGTGACCACCAGTATACTATATATAGCAGTACGGTAGGCCACTGCTGTACCTACCTCTGTGTCGTCATCCATTAAGTATACTATCCATCTACATTCTATACCTGTGGTGCATTTTAGTTTTGCAGTTTGCTGACACAGTGACCACCAGTATACTATATATAGCAGTACGGTAGGCCACTGCTGTACCTACCTCTGTGTCGTCATCCATTAAGTATACTATCCATCTACATTCTATACCTGTGGTGCATTTTAGTTTTGCAGTTTGCTGACACAGTGACCACCAGTATACTATATATAGCAGTACGGTAGGCCACTGCTGTACCTACCTCTGTGTCGTCATTCATTAAGTATATTATCCATCTACATTCTATACCTGTGGTGCATTTTAGTTTTGCAGTTTGCTGACACAGTGACCACCAGTATACTATATATAGCAGTACGGTAGGCTACTGCTGTACCTACCTCTGTGTCGTCATTCATTAAGTATACTATCCATCTACATTCTATACCTGTGGTGCATTTTAGTTTTGCAGTTTGCTGACACAGTGACCACCAGTATACTATATATAGCAGTACGGTAGGCCACTGCTGTACCTACCTCTGTGTCGTCATTTTTTAAGTATACTATCCATCTACATTCTATACCTGTGGTGCATTTTAGTTTTGCCGTTGCTGACACAGTGACCACCAGTATACTATATATAGCAGTATGGTAGGCCACTGCTGTACCTACCTCTGTGTCATCATCCATTAAGTATACTATCCATCTACATTCTATACCTGTGGTGCATTTTAGTTTTGCAGTTTGCTGACACAGTGACCACCAGTATACTATATATAGCAGTACGGTAGGACACAGCTGTACCTACCTCTGTGTCGTCATCCATTAAGTATACTATCCATCTACATTCTATACCTGTGGTGCATTTTAGTTTTGCAGTTTGCTGACACAGTGACCACCAGTATACTATATATAGCAGTACGGTAGGCCACTGCTGTACCTACCTCTGTGTCGTCATTCATTAAGTATACTATCCATCTACATTCTATACCTGTGGTGCATTTTAGTTTTGCAGTTTGCTGACACAGTGAGCACCAGTATACTATATATAGCAGTACGGTAGGCCACTGCTGTACCTACCTCTGTGTCGTCATTTATTAAGTATACTATCCATCTACATTCTATACCTGTGGTGCATTTTAGTTTTGCAGTTTGCTGACACAGTGACCACCAGTATACTATATATAGCAGTACGGTAGGCCACTGCTGTACCTACCTCTGTGTCGTCATTCATTAAGTATACTATCCATCTACATTCTATACCTGTGGTGCATTTTAGTTTTGCAGTTTGCTGACACAGTGACCACCAGTATACTATATATAGCAGTACGGTAGTCCACTGCTGTACCTACCTCTGTGTCGTCATCCATTAAGTATACTATCCATCTACATTCTATACCTGTGGTGCATTTTAGTTTTGCAGTTTGTTGACACAGTGACCACCAGTATACTATATATAGCAGTACGGTAGGCCACTGCTGTACCTACCTCTGTGTCATCATTCATTAAGTATACTATCCATCTACATTCTATACCTGTGGTGCTTTTTAGTTTTGCAGTTTGCTGACACAGTGACCACCAGTATACTATATATAGCAGTACGGTAGGCCACTGCTGTACCTACCTCTGTGTCGTCATTCATTAAGTATACTATCCATCTACATTCTATACCTGTGGTGCATTTTAGTTTTGCAGTTTGCTGACACAGTGACCACCAGTATACTATATATAGCAGTACGGTAGGCCACTGCTGTACCTACCTCTGTGTCGTCATTCATTAAGTATACTATCCATCTAAATTCTATACCTGTGGTGCATTTTAGTTTTGCAGTTTGCCGACACAGTGACCACCAGTATTCTAAATATAGCAGTACGGTAGGCCACTGCTGTACCTACCTCTGTGTTTTCATCCATTAAGTATACTATCCATCTACATTCTATACCTGTGGTGCATTTTAGTTTTGCAGTTTGCTGACACAGTGACCACCAGTATACTATATATAGCAGTACGGTAGGCCACTGCTGTACCTACCTCTGTGTCGTCATCCATTAAGTATACTATCCATCTACATTCTATACCTGTGGTGCATTTTAGTTTTGCAGTTTGCTGACACAGTGACCACCAGTATACTATATATAGCAGTACGGTAGGCCACTGCTGTACCTACCTCTGTGTCGTCATTCATTAAGTATATTATCCATCTGCATTCTATACCTGTGGTGCATTTTAGTATTGCAGTTTGCTGACACAGTGACCACCAGCATACTATATATAGAGCAGTACGGTAGGCCACTGCTGTACCTACCTCTGTGTCGTCATTCATTAAGTATACTATCCATCTACATTCTATACCTGTGGTGCATTTTAGTTTTGCAATTTGCGGACACAGTGACCACCAGTATACTATATATAGCAGTACGGTAGGCCACTGCTGTACCTACCTCTGTGTCATCATCCATTAAGTATACTATCCATCTACATTCTATACCTGTGGTGCATTTTAGTTTTGCAGTTTGCTGACACAGTGACCACCAGTATACTATATATAGCAGTACGGTAGACCACTGCTGTACCTACCTCTGTGTCGTCATTCATTAAGTATACTATCCATCTTCATTCTATACCTGTGGTGCATTTTAGTTTTGCAGTTTGCTGACACAGTGACCACCAGTATACTATATATAGCAGTACGGTAGGCCACTGCTGTACCTACCTCTGTGTCGTCATCCATTAAGTATACTATCCATCTACATTCTATACCTGTGGTGCATTTTAGTTTTGCAGTTTGCTGACACAGTGACCACCAGCATACTATATATAGCAGTACGGTAGGCCACTGCTGTACCTACCTCTGTGTCGTCATCCATTAAGTATACTATCCATCTACTTTCTGTACCTGTGGTGCATTTTAGTTTTGCAGTTTGCTGACACAGTGACCACCAGTATACTATATATAGCAGTACGGTAGGCTACTGCTGTACCTACCTCTGTGTCGTCATTCATTAAGTATACTATCCATCTACATTCTATACCTGTGGTGCATTTTAGTTTTGCAGTTTGCTGACACAGTGACCACCAGTATACTATATATAGCAGTACGGTAGGCCACTGCTGTACCTTCCTCTGTGTCGTCATTCATTAAGTATACTATCCATCTACATTCTATACCTGTGGTTCATTTTAGTTTTGCAGTTTGCTGACACAGTGACCACCAGTATACTATATATAGCAGTATGGTAGGCCACTGCTGTACCTACCTCTGTGTCGTCATCCATTAAGTATACTATCCATCTACATTCTATACCTGTGGTGCATTTTAGTTTTGCAGTTTGCTGACACAGTGACCACCAGTATACTATATATAGCAGTACGGTAGGCCACTGCTGTACCTACCTCTGTGTCGTCATTCATTAAGTATACTATCCATCTACATTCTATACCTGTGGTGCATTTTAGTTTTGCAGTTTGCTGACACAGTGACCACCAGTATACTATATATAGCAGTACGGTAGGCCAATGCTGTACCTACCTCTGTGTCGTCATCCATTAAGTATACTATCCATCTACATTCTATACCTGTGGTGCATTTAGGTTTTGCAGTTTGCTGACACAGTGACCTCCAGTACACTATATATAGCAGTACGGTAGGCCACTGCTGTACCTACCTCTGTGTCGTCATCCATTAAGTATACTATCCATCTACATTCTATACCTGTGGTGCATTTTAGTTTTGCAGTTTGCTGACACAGTGACCACCAGTATACTATATATAGCAGTACGGTAGGCCACTGCTGTACCTACCTCTATGTCGTCATTCATTAAGTATACTATCCATCTACATTCTATACCTGTGGTGCATTTTAGTTTTGCAGCTTGCTAACACAGTGACCACCAGTATACTATATATAGCAGTACGGTAGGCTACTGCTGTACCTACCTCTGTGTCGTCATTCATTAAGTATACTATCCATCTACATTCTATACCTGTGGTGCATTTTAGTTTTGCAGTTTGCTGACACAGTGACCACCAGTATACTATATATAGCAGTACGGTAGGACACAGCTGTACCTACCTCTGTGTCGTCATCCATTAAGTATACTATCCATCTACATTCTATACCTGTGGTGCATTTTAGTTTTGCAGTTTGCTAACACAGTGACCACCAGTATACTATATATAGCAGTACGGTAGGCCACTGCTGTACCTACCTCTGTGTCGTCATCCATTAAGTATACTATCCATCTACATTCTATACCTGTGGTGCATTTTAGTTTTGCAGTTTGCTGACACAGTGACCACCAGTATACTATATATAGCAGTACGGTAGGCCACTGCTGTACCTACCTCTGTGTCGTCATTCATTAAGTATACTATCCATCTACATTCTATACCTGTGGTGCATTTTAGTTTTGCAGTTTGCTGACACAGTGACCACCAGTTTACTATATATAGCAGTACGGTATGCCACTGCTGTACCTACCTCTGTGTCATCATTCATTAAGTATACTATCCATCTGCATTCTATACCTGTGGTGCATTTTAGTTTTGCAGTTTGCCGACACAGTGACCACCAGTATTCTAAATATAGCAGTACGGTAGTCCACTGCTGTACCTACCTCTGTGTTGTCATCCATTAAGTATACTATCCATCTACATTCTATACCTGTGGTGCATTTTAGTTTTGCAGTTTGCTGACACAGTGACCACCAGTATACTATATATAGCAGTACGGTAGGCCACTGCTGTACCTACCTCTGTGTCGTCATCCATTAAGTATACTATCCATCTACATTCTATACCTGTGGTGCATTTTAGTTTTGCAGTTTGCTGACACAGTGACCACCAGTATACTATATATAGAGCAGTACGGTGTGCCACTGCTGTACCTACCTCTGTGTCGTCATCCATTAAGTATACTATCCATCTACATTCTATACCTGTGGTGCATTTTAGTTTTGCAGTTTGCTGACACAGTGACCACCAGTATACTATATATAGCAGTACGGTAGGCCACTGCTGTACCTACCTCTGTGTCGTCATTCATTAAGTATACTATCCATCTACATTCTATACCTGTGGTGCATTTTAGTTTTGCAGTTTGCCGACACAGTGACCACCAGTATTCTAAATATAGCAGTACGGTAGTCCACTGCTGTACCTACCTCTGTGTTGTCATCCATTAAGTATACTATCCATCTACATTCTATACCTGTGGTGCATTTTAGTTTTGCAGTTTGCTGACACAGTGACCACCAGTTTACTATATATAGCAGTACGGTATGCCACTGCTGTACCTACCTCTGTGTCATCATTCATTAAGTATACTATCCATCTGCATTCTATACCTGTGGTGCATTTTAGTTTTGCAGTTTGCCGACACAGTGACCACCAGTATTCTAAATATAGCAGTACGGTAGTCCACTGCTGTACCTACCTCTGTGTTGTCATCCATTAAGTATACTATCCATCTACATTCTATACCTGTGGTGCATTTTAGTTTTGCAGTTTGCTGACACAGTGACCACCAGTATACTATTTATAGCAGTACGGTAGGCCACTGCTGTACCTACCTCTGTGTCGTCATTCATTAAGTATATTATCCATCTGCATTCTATACCTGTGGTGCATTTTAGTTTTGCAGTTTGCTGACACAGTGACCACCAGCATACTATATATAGAGCAGTACGGTGTGCCACTGCTGTACCTACCTCTGTGTCGTCATTAATTAAGTATACTATCCATCTACATTCTATACCTGTGGTGCATTTTAGTTTTGCAGTTTGCTGACACAGTGACCACCAGTATACTATATATAGCAGTACGGTAGGCCACTGCTGTACCTACCTCTGTGTCGTCATTCATTAAGTATACTATCCATCTACATTCTATACCTGTGGTGCATTTTAGTTTTGCAGTTTGCTGACACAGTGACCACCAGTATACTATATATAGCAGTACGGTAGGTCACTGCTGTACCTACCTCTGTGTCGTCATCCATTAAGTATACTATCCATCTACATTCTATACCTGTGGTGCATTTTAGTTTTGCAGTTTGCTGACACAGTGACCACCAGTATACTATTTATAGCAGTACGGTAGGCCACTGCTGTACCTACCTCTGTGTCGTCATTCATTAAGTATATTATCCATCTGCATTCTATACCTGTGGTGCATTTTAGTTTTGCAGTTTGCTGACACAGTGACCACCAGCATACTATATATAGAGCAGTACGGTGTGCCACTGCTGTACCTACCTCTGTGTCGTCATTCATTAAGTATACTATCCATCTACATTCTATACCTGTGGTGCATTTTAGTTTTGCAGTTTGCTGACACAGTGACCACCAGTATACTATATATAGCAGTACGGTAGGCCACTGCTGTACCTACCTCTGTGTCGTCATTCATTAAGTATACTATCCATCTACATTCTATACCTGTGGTGCATTTTAGTTTTGCAGTTTGCTGACACAGTGACCACCAGTATACTATATATAGCAGTACGGTAGGTCACTGCTGTACCTACCTCTGTGTCGTCATTCATTAAGTATACTATCCATCTACATTCTATACCTGTGGTGCATTTTAGTTTTGCAGTTTGCTGACACAGTGACCACCAGTATACTATATATAGCAGTACGGTAGACCACTGCTGTACCTACCTCTGTGTCGTCATTCATTAAGTATACTATCCATCTACATTCTATACCTGTGGTGCATTTTAGTTTTGCAGTTTGCTGACACAGTGACCACCAGTATACTATAAATAGCAGTACGGTAGGCCACTGCTGTACCTACCTCTGTGTCGTCATCCATTAAGTATACTATCCATCTACATTCTATACCTGTGGTGCATTTTAGTTTTGCAGTTTGCTGACACAGTGACCACCAGCATACTATATATAGCAGTACGGTAGGCCACTGCTGTACCTACCTCTGTGTCGTCATCCATTAAGTATACTATCCATCTACATTCTATACCTGTGGTGCATTTTAGTTTTGCAGTTTGCTGACACAGTGACCACCAGTATACTATATATAGCAGTACGGTAGTCCACTGCTGTACCTACCTCTCTGTCGTCATCCATTAAGTATACTATCCATCTACATTCTATACCTGTGGTGCATTTTAGTTTTGCAGTTTGCTGACACAGTGACCACCAGTATACTATATATAGCAGTACGGTAGGCTACTGCTGTACCTACCTCTGTGTCGTCATTCATTAAGTATACTATCCATCTACATTCTATACCTGTGGTGCATTTTAGTTTTGCAGTTTGCTGACACAGTGACCACCAGTATACTTTATATAGCAGTACGGTAGGCCACTGCTGTACCTACCTCTGTGTCGTCATTTATTAAGTATACTATCCATCTACATTCTATACCTGTGGTGCATTTTAGTTTTGCCGTTTGCTGACACAGTGACCACCAGTATACTATATATAGCAGTATGGTAGGCCACTGCTGTACCTACCTCTGTGTCGTCATCCATTAAGTATACTATCCATCTACATTCTATACCTGTGGTGCACTTTAGATTTGCAGTTTGCTGACACAGTGACCACCAGTATACTATATATAGCAGTACGGTAGGCTACTGCTGTACCTACCTCTGTGTCATCATTCATTAAGTATACTATCCATCTACATTCTATACCTGTGGTGCATTTTAGTTTTGCAGTGTGCTGACACAGTGACCACCAGTATACTATATATAGCAGTACGGTAGGCCACTGCTGTACCTACCTCTGTGTCGTCATCCATTAAGTATACTATCCATCTACATTCTATACCTGTGGTGCATTTTAGTTTTGCAGTTTGCTGACACAGTGACCACCAGTATACTATATATAGCAGTACGGTAGGCCACTGCTGTACCTACCTCTGTGTCGTCATTCATTAAGTATACTATCCATCTAAATTCTATACCTGTGGTGCATTTTAGTTTTGCAGTTTGCCGACACAGTGACCACCAGTATTCTAAATATAGCAGTACGGTAGGCCACTTCTGTACCTACCTCTGTGTCGTCATCCATTAAGTATACTATCCATCTACATTCTATACCTGTGGTGCATTCTAGTTTTGCAGTTTGCCGACACAGTGACCACCAGTATTCTAAATATAGCAGTACGGTAGGCCACTGCTGTACCTACCTCTGTGTCGTCATTCATTAAGTATACTATCCATCTACATTCTATACCTGTGGTGCATTTTAGTTTTGCAGTTTGCTGACACAGTGACCACCAGTATACTATATATAGCAGTACGGTAAGCCACTGCTGTACCTACCTCTGTGTCGTCATCCATTAAGTATACTATCCATCTACATTCTATACCTGTGGTGCATTTTAGTTTTGCAGTTTGCTGACACAGTGACCACCAGTATACTATATATAGCAGTACGGTAGGCTACTGCTGTACCTACCTCTGTGTCGTCATTCATTAAGTATACTATCCATCTACATTCTATACCTGTGGTGCATTTTAGTTTTGCAGTGTGCTGACACAGTGACCACCAGTATACTATATATAGCAGTACGGTAGGCCACTGCTGTACCTACCTCTGTGTCGTCATTCATTAAGTATACTATCCATCTACATTCTATACCTGTGGTGCATTTTAGTTTTGCAGTTTGCTGACACAGTGACCACCAGTATACTATATATAGCAGTACGGTAGGCCACTGCTGTACCTACCTCTGTGTCGTCATTTATTAAGTATACTATACATCTACATTCTATACCTGTGGTGCATTTTAGTTTTGCAGTTTGCTGACACAGTGACCACCAGTATACTATATATAGCAGTACGGTAGGCCACTGCTGTACCTACCTCTGTGTCGTCATTCATTAAGTATACTATCCATCTACATTCTATACCTGTGGTGCATTTTAGTTTTGCAGTTTGCTGACACAGTGACCACCAGTATACTATATATAGCAGTACGGTAGGCCACTGCTGTACCTACCTCTGTGTCGTCATTCATTAAGTATACTATCCATCTACATTCTATACCTGTGGTGCATTTTAGTTTTGCAGTTTGCTGACACAGTGACCACCAGTATACTATATATAGCAGTACGGTAGACCACTGCTGTACCTACCTCTGTGTCGTCATTCATTAAGTATACTATCCATCTACATTCTATACCTGTGGTGCATTTTAGTTTTGCAGTTTGCTGACACAGTGACCACCAGTATACTATAAATAGCAGTACGGTAGGCCACTGCTGTACCTACCTCTGTGTCGTCATCCATTAAGTATACTATCCATCTACATTCTATACCTGTGGTGCATTTTAGTTTTGCAGTTTGCTGACACAGTGACCACCAGCATACTATATATAGCAGTACGGTAGGCCACTGCTGTACCTACCTCTGTGTCGTCATCCATTAAGTATACTATCCATCTACATTCTATACCTGTGGTGCATTTTAGTTTTGCAGTTTGCTGACACAGTGACCACCAGTATACTATATATAGCAGTACGGTAGTCCACTGCTGTACCTACCTCTCTGTCGTCATCCATTAAGTATACTATCCATCTACATTCTATACCTGTGGTGCATTTTAGTTTTGCAGTTTGCTGACACAGTGACCACCAGTATACTATATATAGCAGTACGGTAGGCTACTGCTGTACCTACCTCTGTGTCGTCATTCATTAAGTATACTATCCATCTACATTCTATACCTGTGGTGCATTTTAGTTTTGCAGTTTGCTGACACAGTGACCACCAGTATACTTTATATAGCAGTACGGTAGGCCACTGCTGTACCTACCTCTGTGTCGTCATTTATTAAGTATACTATCCATCTACATTCTATACCTGTGGTGCATTTTAGTTTTGCCGTTTGCTGACACAGTGACCACCAGTATACTATATATAGCAGTATGGTAGGCCACTGCTGTACCTACCTCTGTGTCGTCATCCATTAAGTATACTATCCATCTACATTCTATACCTGTGGTGCACTTTAGATTTGCAGTTTGCTGACACAGTGACCACCAGTATACTATATATAGCAGTACGGTAGGCTACTGCTGTACCTACCTCTGTGTCATCATTCATTAAGTATACTATCCATCTACATTCTATACCTGTGGTGCATTTTAGTTTTGCAGTGTGCTGACACAGTGACCACCAGTATACTATATATAGCAGTACGGTAGGCCACTGCTGTACCTACCTCTGTGTCGTCATCCATTAAGTATACTATCCATCTACATTCTATACCTGTGGTGCATTTTAGTTTTGCAGTTTGCTGACACAGTGACCACCAGTATACTATATATAGCAGTACGGTAGGCCACTGCTGTACCTACCTCTGTGTCGTCATTCATTAAGTATACTATCCATCTAAATTCTATACCTGTGGTGCATTTTAGTTTTGCAGTTTGCCGACACAGTGACCACCAGTATTCTAAATATAGCAGTACGGTAGGCCACTTCTGTACCTACCTCTGTGTCGTCATCCATTAAGTATACTATCCATCTACATTCTATACCTGTGGTGCATTCTAGTTTTGCAGTTTGCCGACACAGTGACCACCAGTATTCTAAATATAGCAGTACGGTAGGCCACTGCTGTACCTACCTCTGTGTCGTCATTCATTAAGTATACTATCCATCTACATTCTATACCTGTGGTGCATTTTAGTTTTGCAGTTTGCTGACACAGTGACCACCAGTATACTATATATAGCAGTACGGTAAGCCACTGCTGTACCTACCTCTGTGTCGTCATCCATTAAGTATACTATCCATCTACATTCTATACCTGTGGTGCATTTTAGTTTTGCAGTTTGCTGACACAGTGACCACCAGTATACTATATATAGCAGTACGGTAGGCTACTGCTGTACCTACCTCTGTGTCGTCATTCATTAAGTATACTATCCATCTACATTCTATACCTGTGGTGCATTTTAGTTTTGCAGTGTGCTGACACAGTGACCACCAGTATACTATATATAGCAG